>NC_135213.1:11077465-11129965 GCF_052324685.1 Brachyhypopomus gauderio | reverse complement strand
AGTTTTGTTTAAAAATGTGTCAGAATGACCCTTCAAGTCCAGCTACTAGGATCTTTGCTCATCGCTTCTTAATGAGTCATATAGTGCAGCCGATTAAACAGTTCAGTCCTCGTCTCAGTACTTTGTTTTCGTTGAGGAACCTGATGAATATGTTTGCAGGGCCAGTCCTGGGACACTCAGCGCTATCTCTCCATCTCACACAGGCAGCTTGGATGTGTGCTGCTGGGAACTCCATTAGATGAGACCGGCACCTAGTTTGGGTGTATTATGTCTGTCTGATAATGCAAGTATGACCACAAGACCTAACTGAACTCATCCATCTCACTATTTACATTTGGGAGAGATGTAAACAAAGTGATGAAATGGAGCACTCTGCACTGTGTGTGTGTGTGTGTGTGTGTGTGTGTGTGTGTGTGTGTGTGTGTGTGTGTGCGCATGCGGGTGTGTGTGTGTGTGTGTGTGTGTGTGTGTGTTTTCAGGAGTGTGGGAGGTAAGATTGAGTATGAAATAAAATTGCACTAAAAAGATTTTGTTTGCACACTAATTCCTGCATTCTTGCCCTTTCTGTGTGTGTGTGTGAGTGTGTGTGTGTGAGGGGAGGCTGAGTACAGGAGGTGTGTGACGTGGACAGCGTGTGAGAGAAGACTCCTCTCCACTACATTCATCATAGTCAGCGTGTGAAGGCTCTGTACCCTCTGCTCCAGGCTCCTCCATCAGCCCACAGGTGATTCATCACAGCACTAAAGAACAGACCCACGCCCCTCTCCACCACCATGGAAACTCAGCACCTCCACCCCCCCCCCCCCCCCCCCCCCCCCCCCGACCTACTAATCCCACAACCCGCCCCACCAAACTACCCCAGACCCACCGCCAAGACCCCTGTGCCTGCTACTGAAGCCCCTCGGTCGGAGGTAGGAAGCAGCACGCCCCGGTCTCTCAGCTTCCTTCCACCTGAGGCAGGCAGCCCAGAGGTGGGAGGAGAGAGCGGCGGTGTAAGAGTGTTGTAAAGGGCGAGACACGATACTGCACAAAGTCACACAGCAGAAGAGCTGAAAGCGATCCTACCGGACCCCCCCCCCCCCACATCCCCCCACCCGCCACGCTATTCTTCTCCAGTCATTCTTCTTCCCCCCCACATCCCTCTCTCTCTCGCTCTGCCCCCGCGCACAGGCGCGCAGCTGTGAAACGTGGGGCCGGGCTAGGCCGGCCTGTCATCTACCTCACAGCTTTCTCACGTCCCTCTCGCTCTGTTGAGTAGCGTGCGATTATACACTCTACGGGTAAAAACACCGGAGAGTCTCGAGGCTTGGCATTCTGATGTCATGATTAGCATGGCTCTCTTTCCTGTGCGTGCGCTGGGTGAACACATACGTGCACATTTCTGCATCTGTCCTGACGAACGGCTTCCGCCCACCCGCCCCGGCTGGGAGAGTCCAGACCAAAGCTGTTTGTAACGCTGTAGGCTGTGGCCCTTGTGGATTTATCACAGATGAATATTTGATCTCTCTCATACACTGTGCTCATGCAACACTAACTCAGCAACATCACCCAGGGGATGGTCAGGTTTGCAGCTCTGTTAACACACCTCTGTCCCACGCCCCCCCCCTCCTCCCGGCCCAACAACTAAAAATATATTTACTGTCACTGTAGAATGGAAGATGACTCCCTTTATGAAGCCACAGACAATACATGTGAAAACACAACGCTAGCACCTCTCCGAGAGTCAGAATGTTCTTTGTTCTTAGTGAAGTTACATGTGTTATTGAGGAAAAAAATGTTGCTATCTAATGCATTTTCTGGTATGTACTTGTTTTATTCTATTTAGTGTAAATGGATGTGAAGAGGAGAAAAAGCTCTTTAGGCTAATTGCAACCCTGAATTTGAATTCATTTGAAGAGAATGTGTGCATGTGTGTTTGTATTAATGATTCGGCGTGCACTCTAAATCTTTTTTATGCTGTGAACATCCTTTCAAGCGAGTAGACAGACAAATTTGGGTGTATGATTGGGAATGAGAGAGAGAGAGAGAAAGAAGGAGGAGAGAGAGAACACCCACAGAATCAGGTTGACTTCTCTAAGTGTGTGGCACTCGTGGGCCTCTGGCATCAGACTTGCCTGTGCTTAAGTTGTCTGGTGGTGGTCGATATGTGTAACCACTCACACATGTTGGCACAAGCTGGCAGCAACCTCCAGGCCCCCCCCCACACAAACACACACACACACACACACACACACACACACCACACACACCTTCCCACCTCCCCCAATGCCAGGTTGATGTTCTAAAAGAGTTAGGGCTCCTCCTCTCTCAGTGTCTCGCGACCGCAAACAAATTAGCCCGGCTCGTCTTTCTCAGGCATCTGCCTCATCAAAGCGAGGTACCCACACACTCCTGCCCAGCCCGCACCTGCCCAAAACCCTCCGCACGTCTGACTCCGCCTCACACCGCGCCACGCAAATTGAGCAGGAAGTTCGTAATGGCCGAACTTTGATGTGCGCTGTTTTTATGCCACGCTTGTTATATTTGGCTAAAACTGTTTTTCGCACTTGCCTATGGGAGCGTGTAATAAAAGCGCAATGAGGGACAGAACCCAGAACAATACAAACCTCGCACCGCTGTAAAAGCGCAGCGCGGAAGGCCGGATCAAAGGCTCCGCACATGTGCACCGCTGCAGTGTGGGGCTGTAGGCACTCATCCCAGTCTGACAAGTGATTGTTCTTTTGCAATGGAGCATTGTAATGGAGAGAAGGTTCCAGTCAGTGATATGCTGGATTACCTACTGCCTCCGAACACCAGCACCGTTCACAAGCCCCAGCTGGGCCGTGTTCCGTGTGTGTGGTGTCTCTGTACGCCTCTGTTTACAAAGTGATTAATCCGCAAGCATGCCTGCAACTCTGCTGTTTCATACGCTGCTCTTTTTCCACTGTGTATTCTTCAGGAAGCCACTCCCTGAAAAACAGATGGTTGGTGGCAATGCTTTTAAAAAAGAGAGAAAGAGACTAAATGTATGGAAACAGATATGTAGAACATCTGGCCAGCGCCACAGGAAGTGTCCTGTAGACAGAGAGCTGACTGTGAATTCTGAGATTTAAACAGCATAGACCGAGGGGTAGTCATTCTCTTCCCTATTTATTCCTCTCTTCTCCTCTCCTCTCCTCTCCTCTCCAGAGGCTCTGTCGTCACATTCATCATTCTCCATCAGTAGAGGTGTGGCCAAAATTGAAGAGCAGTCAATGGAGAGGCCAGTCTGGACATGTTGCCTAGGCAGAATGCCAGTGTGTGTGTGTGTGTTTGTGTGTGTGTGTGTGTGTGTGTGTGTGTGTGTGTGTGTATGTGCATGCATGTCCATGCTCTCCTATCTTGTTTAAAATTGTAGATTAGACAGAGAGGTGTATTAAGGGAGGCGTGCTGCATAACATCAAAGAGGCTTTTAGCAGCGGGATGTCACACCCCCCCCCCCCCCCCCCCCACCGCCCCCCCAACACAGAGCAGCGATCTGCTGCCTCTCAGCGGACGAGCAAAAGGTTCAAGCAGCATATGTACGTGAAGAACATGTCCTGGCCACACATATACGGTTTCGCCCAAAACAAGCTTACACGTGCACTCACGGCTGTTCACAGAAGAGGACGGAATCTGCTAATACAGCCGCACATCCCACACGTGCAGCCCCCGAGGAACCAATAAGAACTGTGGCGGTGTCATCAGCAGTAGCTAGTCAGCTCTCTGCTGCCCAGCACACTCCCGTCCAGTCAAGGAGGGCATCTGTGTGTGTGTGTGTGTGTGTGTGTGTGTGTGTGTGTATTAGTGCCTGTCTGTCTTGCTGAGTCAGGAGAGATACAACACGCCTAGAAAAGCCCCCAGCCATTCTACTCCTCTCTCTGCTGCTGGCACACACACACCCTGGGCAGGTAATCAATCTAAACTACTATGACAGATGACAGTGTGTGTGTGTGTGTGTGTGTGTGTGTGTGTGTGTGTGTGTGTGTGTGTGTGTGTGTGTGTGTGTGTGTGTGTGTTGGGTGCAGGAGGGGAGGGGGGGTGCTTGTGTGTGTGAGCCTGTGTGTATATGTGTGTACATATTGGAGAGAGCACGTGAGGGGTTATGGGAGCAGAGGGATAGAAAGCATGGATCTGTGCCTCTGTGTCTCTCATGTCTGCATGTCTGTAACTGTGTGTGTTGTTGCAGTGAATGTGTGTTTCTGTTTATACTTTACATTCAAAGAGTAGGTGCATTTGTATGGACATGTGTCACATTATCATCTGGTATGTCTAATAGGTAAAAGGAGCTGATCACTAGTGTGTGTGTGTGTGTGTGTGTGTGTGTGTGTGTGTGTGTGTGTGTGTGTGTGTGTGTTTCGCGAGTGATGACTTTCCATCCTTTCATTGCAATGAATCACACCCAGACCCATCAATCATAGTCTGATGGTATACTCAACAAAAGGTTCCTACTTTAAATGATAAAATCTCTCTCTCTCTCTCTCTCTCTCTCTCTCTCTCTCTCTCTCTCTCTCACACACACACACACACACACACACACACACACACACACACACACACATACAGTCACGCCACTGCTCAGGACTGACCGGCTACGTGCCACTGTTATGATGGTGGCAGTCTAATTCATGTGAGAACCCATTCCACAACTCCCCCCTCCCCCACCACCATCTTTCATTAAAGTTACACACAGCGGTGGCCGTCACTGGTAACCATGGTAACCCTCCAGCAAACACTGATGGCAGAGGGAGCCCTTGCAGGGGTCTGACCATCCTGGAAACTTCTGGAAGAGGTGCAATCAGAGGCAAGGGTGGTCTGATGAGTGAGGTGGGGATTTCACCACCGTGCGCTCAGACTGATTCGGGCATCTTCCTGCACTACACTTAGTACCATCATAGTATTTTCAGATTTTTAACAAAGATTCAGCAAATTGCCTTCCGCAAAAGCAGGAAGTGTCGCTGGTGTCTGTTTTCTCATGAGTTGAGCCGGTGTGGTATCATCTCCAGACATGGACTGAAGCAACGATAGTTACTCCGCTGTCAGTCAAGTTAAACCTCCGTCCTCCCAAAACACTGTCACTCTCCACAGTCCCTGTTCTGCACATGAACCTCTCATGTATCCGCGAGTCTGTGTTATTGTAAGAGACAGAGAGGCTGTCACCGAGGGAAGGCCGGTGTAGCATATCTTACACGCAAATATTTTAACCCAAGCTGTCTGTGAGTCACTTCCTTTCTGTAAGTTAGGCTTCCCTACTGGTGTACTCTCTTGCTTAACTCCTGTTACCAGTCGAACTCATGCTTACCACAATGTGGCGTGTCAAAATTCAACCAACGTTCTACAATCAACAAGTTTGCACAACCGTGAATATTAAGCAACAGCTAATCTCCACAGGCCACATTAGACAACATCATCTGCTCCTGGTGAATTCTTCCTGTACTTCATGCCATAAACATGTTGCTGAAATTGACAGGGGAAAAGATCTGGACACACACTTGCTGCACTGAAAACCCTGAAGGGCCAGTCTCTCCCTGCGGAGTTGCAAAAGCACAAACTACAGCTGAACGCTGCTGGTTTCTGCTTTCGAAACACAGCTAATGTGTTTCGGGCAAAAGCTGAACGGACATGTTGCACAAGTCCAAAATAGGGAGTGAGGTTTGATTGTTCAACAGCTTTCCATTTTGCAATTTATTCCCTTCTTCTATAACTGTGTCTGTCTTTTTCCAGTGGGCCTGTGAGCCTGCTGCTGGCGCTCACACATCCTACTCCCTACACACTACTCCCTACACACTACTCCCTACACACTACTCCCTTGCACCCTGTTCTTCTTCCGCAAGGGAGAGTTCCCCTTTTTGCCTTGACGTCTGCCTTTCGAAAAGCACGCAGAACATGTCACAATGTTTTTTATAGGGGGGTTATGTTAAGTTGTCAATCAAACACTCCCAGGGGGGTGTAAACGAGACCCCCCCGCCAGCTGCCGATCCCCCGCGTCGTCACGGCCAGACAGGGTACAGCTCTGCCAAGCCCTTTAACGCAGCTAAATCAAATAGTTCCTTCACTAACTCAGCATTTACGCGAGCCTCGCTTTTAAACGATCACTCCCCGCCCGGAAACAGACGCAGCGGTGGGCCGGTGCAGACGAGGACCGGCACACAGCCAGAACTCTGCTGAGGACACCCACACGCCGCTTACCCTGCTCAAGGGAGGGGCCCGGGGACAGTGGGCCTGGACCCCCAGCTAAGCCCACATGGCCATCGGCATCACCGACGTCCCCGTGTTCAATCACCCCCCGGAATGTCATCCTATGAAACATGATTTTTTTTTCCCCCTCTTTAATTTGTAAATTTGTAGATGTGGAATCAATGTCATGAAACAAGCGACTGAATCTAATTACAAAAATATCCAAACCCAAGGCTTTTGAGAAATTTAATTTTGTTTTTTTTTTCCTTTCCTCAGTGCAGCAGTGATTGATTCACAGGGCCATCCGCTGGGGGTTGGACAGCTGGCCACCTAGCAGTGGTTGAGCTTGGATGACTGAGAGGCAGAGTGCTGCTGTATATAAAGACAGATTGTGGCAATGTCATTAATGGAACTTATATGGCTTGCCCTGCCTGCTGGTTATTGCGAGTGTGCGTGTGTGTGCGTATGTGTGTGTGTGTGTGTAGGGGGGGGGGGGGGGGGGGCAGTGCGCATGTGCATGTGTCAGAGTGACAGAGTAGAGCACTGAGGGACCAGAGGTGTTGGAGACATGGGGGAAGGAATGGAGAGGAAGAAGGATAGATTTGGAGGGGCTGAGATAGCAAGAACAACAGAACTGTAGGAGGCAGGGGGCAAATCCTGTACTGAGAGATGGAGGGAGAGAGAGAGAGAGAGAGAGAGAGAGAGAGAGGCAGAACCCCGGAGAGTGGTTGGAAAGAGGGCCGAAAGAACGTAGAGGAAGGAAGGGGAGGAGAGAGGGGCTGATGCTGGGGGCGCGGAGGAGGCGGCCTTGGGGAGACGCAGTCGGAGGGCTGGTACGGTGGAAACGTAAACACTCTTTGTGTGTGTCCTCCACAGGCACTCCACGCTTTTGGGGGGGGGGGAATATGCAGGCGAACAGAGAGAGAGGCAGAGAGATGGAGCCAGATTAAGTGTGAGGCAGGGGGGGGGCGAGAAGGAGAAGGGGACAGATAGGCAGAGGCTGGGCTGATGATAGAGATGAGCGGAGGAGAGAGCGGAGGAGAGAGCGGAGGAGAGGGCTGAGGAGAGGTGGGCTGCCCACAGCACAAATGCATGCCGTGAGTTTGTTTTGTCACTGAAAGCGCCCACCTGCTACTTCAGCAGTTCCTGCTCAACCAGCCTACCAACCCCCTTAAGCAAATCCCAAGCACACATTCACACACACACACACACACACACACACACACACACACACACACACACAGAAAACAGGCTTTACACTAAACCATAACACAGGTGTGTCAGGGGGCCTTGGGCAGCACTGTCTGACAGACAGTCACACTAAACCAGTTTGCTGCTGCTCGGTCATCATCCCCTTTAGCTGGCGCTGTTTACTGCACCTGGGTGAGTCTCATCAAGCCCGACCAGACCCTGACTCCACACACTCCTCTATACAGTCAGGTCTGGTTTGGCTTGATTATGGTACATAAGCTTTAGGTCATAAACGATAATGTGTACCGAGAGGTGGTGAGTGTTAAGTAAAGTGTGTGTGTATAGCTGTTCTCTAGTACTCATTCTGCATCTGGCATCGTTTTACAAAAAGCTGCTTTTTTCTTTGTTTGTTGTTGTTTTGATTGGTTTTATTGTTGGAGGGAGGTGTGAATATCAGTATAAATTAGAATCACAAAGTGAACACAGCAGTTCATTGCATGAATTGAGGGAAATTTATGTGCTTAATGGAAACACATTAGATGAAGACAATAATGGCCTTACACAATGGAAATAACAGCCATTTGGAAACGTCACCATTTGTGGGCACTGTCACAATATCCTGCATGTTCTCTGTGTGCCTCAGTGGAGGAGTTCTCTCTCTCAGTCCAGTGAAGGTGATCTGTCTCTCTCTCTCAGTCCAGTGAAGGTGATCTGTCTCTCTCTCTCAGTCCAGTGGAGGTGATCAAATTCAAATTCAAATGGCTTTATTGGCATGAATTGTAAATAACAACTGTTGCCAAAGCAATACTAGAAAAATAAATAAAAATATAAATTCTTGTAGTGATACAACCAAATCAAAATGAAAGACAATACATATATAATAAAGTTAAAATTAATAAACGTGTTTATATGGTAATGTGAATCATGTATTTACAGAGGAAACAGTAGGTGGGCTCTGTTCTCTGAGGGTGTGACAGTCGTGTACATATTTAGCTGACAGGTGAACACATTCTGGAGTTTCTCCCAAATACACACACATCAGATCTCCAGGTGGCCCCAGTGTGTCCTCCAGTGAAGAGAGAATGGAGTTTACTGAGTGGAGGAACTCCAATCTGAGGTGTGTGTACCTGGAGCATGAGGAGAGAAAGTGCTGCTCTGTTTCAATGTGTCCTGAGCTGCAGTGCTGACACACTCTCTCCTCTCTGGGCCTCCAGTGTTTTTTCTGACGCCCTCTCTCTACCTCCAGGCTGTGGGCACTCAGATCTGTCTCTCTCTCTCAGTCCAGTGGAGGTGATCTGTCTCTCTCTCTCAGTCCAGTGGAGGTGATCTGTCTCTCTCTCTCAGACCAGTGGAGGTGATCTGCTTCTCTCTCTCTCAGACCAGTGGAGGTGATCTGTCTCTCTCTCAGTCCAGTGGAGGTGATCTGTCTCTCTCTCAGACCAGTGGAGGTGATCTGTCTCTCTCTCAGACCAGTGGAGGTGATCTGCTTCTCTCTCTCAGTCCAGTGGAGGTGATCTGTCTCTCTCTCTCAGACCAGTGGAGGTGATCTGTCTCTCTCTCTCAGTCCAGTGGAGGTGATCTGCTTCTCTCTCTCTCAGTCCAGTGGAGGTGATCTGTCTCTCTCTCAGACCAGTGGAGGTGATCTGCTTCTCTCTCTCTCAGTCCAGTGGAGGTGATCTGTCTCTCTCTCTCAGTCCAGTGGAGGTGATCTGTCTCTCTCTCTCAGTCCAGTGGAGGTGATCTGTCTCTCTCTCTCAGACCAGTGGAGGTGATCTGTCTCTCTCTCTCTCAGACCAGTGGAGGTGATCTGTCTCTCTCTCTCAGTCCAGTGGAGGTGATCTGCTTCTCTCTCTCAGTCCAGTGGAGGTGATCTGTCTCTCTCTCTCAGACCAGTGGAGGTGATCTGTCTCTCTCTCTCCCAGTCCAGTGGAGGTGATCTGCTTCTCTCTCTCTCAGTCCAGTGGAGGTGATCTGTCTCTCTCTCTCAGACCAGTGGAGGTGATCTGCTTCTCTCTCTCAGTCCAGTGGAGGTGATCTGTCTCTCTCTCTCTCAGTCCAGTAGAGGTGATCTGTCTCTCCCTCTCTGTCCAGTGGAGGTGATCTGCCTCTCTCTCTTAGTCCAGTGGTGGTCATCTCTCTCTCCCTGTTTTCTCTCTCTCTCCCTCTGTTCTCCCTCTCTCATCCTTCCTCTCTCTCTCTCTCTCTCAGTCCAGTGGAGGTGATCTTACTGTTAGTCCAGTGGAAGCTCTCTCTGTCAGTCAAGGAGCAGCAGTGTAAAAATTATTATTATTGGTGTAAAATTATTTGTGACATTTAGAGTAAAACTATACTTTCCTGAAACATGTTTTATCATATCATTTCTGTGAGAAAGAGAGCAAAGAACTTTTATTTTGTGAAATGAACCTTAAATAAGCACATCATTATTTAAATTTGGAGTTTGAGGACATAAGGGCAGAGTGGGGTTTTGTGAGAGACTGATGTTTTTATGGGTCTGCAGGTAATGAGGAACTACATTTTAACTGTCGTTTTCAGATCGTTACTTTATGGGTCATGTTGTGTGAAACGACCAGTGCAATTTTTACATCGTACTACATCTTTTTTAATAGCTTTGCACTTGACCATTCAAAACACAAGCAGTGAAATCCTAGCCTGGCTTCTCTGAACTGCAACATGGCAGAATGGAAACCCTGCATTTAATATCACTAATTACAGACTGTTCTTCAAATAACTTAAGGAGAAGCTCCTTAACTGAGATCATGATTTCTAGGTAACTCCACCTGCTCCCAGATATACTCCATCTTATCATCTTCCTCAGTCAGTACTACCTGCTAAAAGTGGCTCCATCTTTTAACACAGTGATCTCCTTTATGTCAGTGGCTCACGTTACATCCACCCTTCATACAGCCAGAGAGGGGTGGTGTAAGGGATTTCTCCACCCAGCGCTGAAGCTGTAGACTAATGCAGGCCCTAAATTCCACCAATCATATCTCTTGGCAATCGAATCACAAATTTTAAACAAATGAGTCGCTTGAGACACGTGTGTGGAATCTCGGACGGATGTGTGTGCGTGCAAACCCCCGCCCTTGCCTTGCCCCTCGGCATTGGTAATGAATGCCCGCGATGTGGTCAGGACTGTGATGTGGCATTAATGGGCCAGGGGTGTCTTCTGAAGTGGCCGTCCGTTAATTAAGAAACGTCCCGGGGGGAACGTGTGGGGGAGAAAGGTTCCCGCAGTACCCCGCGCTTGCTCATTTTGAAGGCTGCCTTAAACCAGCTGCCCGAGCCATTATTTGTTTCAGCATGTTGATTTCACTCTTAATGGAGTGGGCAGTTTTAATCCCCCCCCCCCCCCCCCCCCCCCCCATGGGTTCGACCGAGTTCGATCGGGGCGCATCAGAACGCCGGCTCTTCCTCCGCCGTCCCAGAGTCGGCGTCCAGGTGCAGTGTCACTGCAGGCTGACCTCCCCCTAACGACCCGTTGGTGATGTAATTAGAACGCCAACTGTCCGCCGGTGCCGGCGCTCGTCAGTCCCACGCGGGGGGCTCGTGAGTCGGGCCGGGTGCCGTCCGCGCTGACCGCCCCGCTCTCACTCCGGAGCGTCTGGCTGCGGTGGCGTCAAAGAAATTGCCGCTCCATTACCCCTGTTTAGAGGACAGGCAGGCAGCGATGGTTGTGGGATGAGGGCGGGCTGATCCGAGCCTGGCTCTTCAGACGCGTCGCGGTGGCTGTTAAAGGCTGGCGGTGACGGGCGGTGGGACGCTCTTCGGTTTTGTGTTCCACACAGAGGACCGGCATCAGCCAGGCGACTGCTGAAATCGTCCAAACGCCAACCCGCCGCGCGTACAATGTGCCTACACCGAGAACACGCATGAACGCACACGCACAGACACGCGCGCTCACACGTGCATGCGCCCTCATGGGCAGACTCCTGTTCAAAGGAAAGTTATCTACAGCCAGACGCGAGATAAATACGTACACCCTACTGCCGCGAGGTGGATGAGGGCATGGAGCTAATATCACCATTGGCAACGGACCCCCGAGAGCAGAGTGTTGTGTGTGAGTCTGGGGGAAGGTGTGTGTGGAGGGGAGGGAGCTTACCACGGGCCTCATCAGCAGAGCCAGGGAACAGCGGGCAGACAATGCCTCATGCACACGCTCACATAATGGGGCTTTTAATTGATGATTAGGGCTTCTTGGGTAAACACTGCCTTGATTTACGGCTGCATTTGAAAAATGGCTAATGACAGCAGAGCTAGAGGGTTGTTAACCCTCTGAAGTTCTGAAGGAAGGAGCAGACAGGCCCACCCCCCACATTCCCCAGACCTTCTCTACTCAAAGCACCGCTGGGCCAAGCAGAGCCACGGAGAGGCCGGTAGCCCAGCGACGCACCGGAGCCCCGATCCGTCAGCTAATTTATTCCCCCCACATCTCGAACTCGTCCCTTTCTTCTCCAGACCAAAACCACTGTGGCCACGGGTAAACTTTCAGTTGGTGACCTCTGCCACAATTTGTTGAATATGTACACATACACTTAGCTTACTTTTTCAGATGTCCGTTGGAAGTTATGGTTCCTGGTGAAACATGCAACAAAGTTGATTAACTCTGCACATATGTGAGAGCCAATGTAAAATGTACAAGCTTAGCTTATCGCTTCATAAGCTCCATACCAGAGGTCCATGACCATTAGAAACAGAGAAGAAGAACAAGCACTTTCACAATGTTCTGGCCTCAGCAGGGTCCGTTTAGCCTGGAGCAGAAAGACGATATGCACATGAGGCCATGAAAGGGCCGTTTCTGCCCTTATTGTGAGTGGGGTGTTGGGCACATATGATTGATTTGCATGATGTCTTGGATTCGTACAGCTAGTACATGGTGTGCTCTGTAACCCAGCGAGGGAGAAGGACACTGCGCTGACTCGCGTGGCTGTTAAGAAATGTTGCGCTGGGATCGTCACGATCACATGAAACCCTGGCACACAAACCCCCAGCACATGAAACCCTGGCACACAAACCCCCAGCACATGAAGCCCCCTGCACACGAAACCCCGGCACACTAACCCCCCGGACCACAAAACCCCGGCACACAATACCCCGGCACACAAAACCCCAGCATACGAAACCCCCTGCACACGAAACCCTGGCCCAAGAACCCCCAGCACATGAAACCCTTTGCACACAAAACCCGAGCACATGAACCCCCAGCACACAACACCCCGGCACACAAAATCCCCAGCACATGAAACCCCTTGCACACAAAACCCTGGCACACAAAACCCCAGCACACAAACCCCGGCACACAAAACCCCCAGCATACGATACCCCCTGGACATGAAACCCCTTGCACACGAAACCCCAGCACACGAAACCCCAGCACACGAAACCCCGGCACACGAAACCCCTGCAAACGAAACCCCGGCACACGAAACCCAGAAACCTCCATTTCAGTCACATGAAATGTGCCCCTGTCCTGCAGCTGCGCTCACCAATGCGTGACACCACCTACCACAATTACCCCGAGCGTGGAAAGTGTTAAGCCATCTTCGGTCAGAGCTGGCTGCCTGTGTATGTGTGCTGCCCACAGCATCACGCTATAATTGAAAACAGGGCTGAATAATCAGAGAAACAACTCTGTTGAGAAGCTAATTGATCTCATGTGCAAACAGAATTAAGTTAAAAGGTATTGGACTGGGTCTGGTGCTTATCACCTGAGTCTTGCTATCTTGCCCTTCCAGACAGAGAGGAAAGGAAATATAGTTCAAGGCTTTGGTGAGAATCTGAATTCAGCAATTTCAGAACAGCAATGAGAGAGAAAGTGAGAGAGAAAGAGAGAGATCAAGTATTTAGTGTATTCCAGAATTCACAAAGGTTTAACAAAAAGGACGTGTCTCACAATAGAATCACTTAATCAGGGTCTCAAGTACTCAGACAGAGGATCCATCTGTTCTATGTTGCATCTGATTTTCCCTCCTTAACACCCCCCTCCTCTTCCTCCTCTTCCTCCTGTTACATATCCACACAATGCTTGTCTGATTTAGCATGGACAGCCTCTCAGGTGTGTGTGTGTGTGTTTTAACAGGACCGCTGTTGTTGTTAACAGGACTGCCTGTGGTATAACTGTGCTTCATCACTGCTCTACAGAAGATGATCAGATAATCAGTTGGCTTAGAGCTGAGCCCCACCCTGCAGCTAATTCAATCTGCACATAGCCAAATATGCCAAATGACATCCTCTACGGTCACACGACTAATTGGGCGGTGGGGGGGGGGGCTGTGGGGAAGTGTCGGCGGCTACGGTGAATGCCAGTTGCAAATCAGCAGGCATGAAAACTGCATCAGGATCAGCGGGAGAGACGGAAGCCTCACCATCTCACCAATTTGAGACCGCACGGGGTTGCACGGAGGTGCACGGAGGTGCACGGGGTTGCACGGAGGTGCACGGGGCTGCACGGAGGTGCACGGGGCTGCACGGAGGTGCACGGGGTTGCACGGGGCTGCATGGAGGTGCACGGGGTTGCACGGAGGTGCACGGGGTTGCACGGAGGTGCACGGGGCTGCTGTTTGTTCTGTGGCAAGAGCAGGTACGGTGGGAAACCTGGTGGCAGTGTGCACCGCCACGGTGGACAGTTCTCAGCAGATTTCTTATTTATTTTTAGTCTTAGGGAAAAATCATGAAACCTGAATGTTCTTCTTGTGCCAGGACCACATGTTTTATCCTTTCCTGTGATCATTTATATACGGTGCGTTTTCATATGGAAACGTGAATAAAGTTTGGGAAGAGAGTTTGGAGTCGACCCAGAGGCAGACAGTAAGGCAGATGTGTGGAGAAGTGCCTCGTGTACATAGGCACTCTAAAGACGTGGAGACCATCATCCACCCCAAACCATGCCTGCTGCTTTTGAAACACCTTCTCTCTCTCTCCCTGTCTCCATCTGTCTCTCTCTCTCCCTCTCTCCGTCTCATCCATGAAAGAGGCACACTTCCATTAAGAAAGGAGGCACTTGCAGCCGTATATTTCCACCCTGTCAGAGGTGGCTGAAAGTTGGAGGAGAGACCCGGCGAGCACAGTCTGCCTCTCCATCCCACTGCCACATGTGGCAGCTTTAGCGTCTCTATTTGATCCCAGGCACAGAGCCAGCACTCTCCCTGCAGCGCAGTGGAGAATAAACAAACCTCCGTGTGCCAGGGAGGGCCAGGAGTCTTCCTCACTACTACAGCCCGACTCCCTCCCTCCACCAGGTAGTGTCTTCCATCTCTCACTAGTCTCCTGGTTTCTGATTGCCCTCTCTCTCTCACTCACTCTTTCTCTAACACACACGTACTCATTCTCTCTCTCTCTCTCTCTGTCATGGATCCAAGATAGCTGTTTCACTTTTTTCTTTGCCCCCTTACCTCTCACTTCTCTTATATGACACTTTTCTTCCACCGTGTTTCTTTGTCTCACTGTGTCTTTCTGTCTTTCTCTCTCTCTCTCCCTCTCTCTCTCTCTCCCTCTCTCTCTCTCTCACACACACACACATTGACAAAAGCTTCGGAACAAGCTTCTTAAATGTGAAGTGTTCTGGCAGATGATGCCAAGGATGCCCTGATGTAATAAAGCAGTGAAGAGCCTAACAAGGAGACCGGCAGTGACAATTAAGACCAAACAAAAATAAAAATAGTGTCTTTGCTGCCACGGCATTAAAAACCAGTGACATTTACAGACCTACATTTAATCACCATCTCACGCTGTTCACCAGGTACCCCATTACACCATGCAATAAATCTTTTATAGCGTGATGTGTGCGCGTGTGTGTGTGAGAGAGAAAGAGAGATGGGGAGAGAGAGAGAGAGAGAGAGAGAGAGAAAGAAACGGTGTGTGTATGTGTGCGTTTCTCTGTAAAGGACAGAATGGACTTGTTCTGATGAATGTATTTAAGCACTGATCAGGAAAAATAAATATATGTAAGCAGAAAGAAAGCAAGGCCAATATTTAGTCAAGGATCAGGAAGCATTCATTCATGTTCCTTTCAGATGGCAGTGCTGCTCTTCCCCTGTAGCCATTTGGTGTGTGTGGATTATCACAATGACAATTTTCAACACAGCAACTGTCTTCAGCAGAAGTCAGCAGTTCCTGTTTCCACTGTAATGAAGACCAAAACCGTGCAGAACAGGTCGAACGTGTTTCGGGGTGTCCTCCCCTTGTGCGTTTGCTGTCATTAGTGTGACAATGTAAACCCTCGTGAGGCCTCCGGTTCAGAGACTTCATTGCGTCACTCCGCGTGCCTGTTTGTAAAGGCGACTATGAACACTGCGGTGGATCGCCATGCTTTCTGTCACATAAACCAAACGCCAGTGAGATGAAACCCCATGAAGGAGAACTGCGCGCTCGCCTCTCTCTGCCGCCTGCTACTGACTCCGTGGGTGCTGAGTTCTTATCAAAGAGGCATCTCAGCCGAGCGCAGAAAGACATTCCGCGCTACAAGCCCGCAAAACGCACCTCAACTATCGTATCTCAGGCGTCTCATTCCCTCTTCTCCAGCTGTACATTTACTTTTGGGACAAGCAAAAAATATATATATATATTGGCATCTGCATAAGTACAGTTCAAAAGGACTTTCCTTGCCCCCATTTTTATATCTCGCTGTCCGCCCCCCTCTCCACGTCTAATTAATTCACAGCCGTCCGCTGCTTCGATACCCTTCCTGCCAGGCGTATGACAACGAAGCGGGCTTTGCGGACGGGACCAGGTGGCACTTGGACCTCTGAGAGCAGCAGAATGCTGAATCCAGCCTGAGGACGGAGGCCTGCGGACGGCACTGGAGGGATCCGGCCGGCGGGGCGAGGGGCGGAGCTAGAAGCAGGGCAGGGGGGGGGGGGGGGGGGGGGGTGTTGTGATTCCAGTGTGTTGTCTTGTGGAAGGCACGCTTGTTTTCTTGTCATTATCTCTCGCTGGCGTAGCGCAACAAGCCAGTGGTACATGTGGGAGTGAGCATACGGGTTTAGCGACAAAGGAGCCGGCTGTCTTCGAGTGGCATGTAATCGGCTGCTCCGCCGCGATGTGAAACTGTTCTTAAGCTACTCGCAATCCTGTTAGAAGGATTTAAGAATGTTTGTAAAAAAAGGGAAGAAAGAAAGAAAGAAAGAAAGAAAGGCAGATGAGATTTCTCAGCCTGCTCTCACTCTCACTTTCGACAGCAGCATCCTCTCTGATACAGTATCTGCTGCAGGAGAATGATTCTCCGCGTATCGGCTTGCAGTCACGCCGCTGGAAATGCAGCCAGATTCTGAGCAAGTCCATTCTTGCAATATGTGTTGTAAAGTGATATCAATCACACAGAGGGGATGCTGAAAGATTCAGTCCCGTGTTATTGTTTCCATTGTTGGGAAATACCTGTTTTTCATGTTCTGATGAACGTTTTCCTCATTCAGAGCAAAAGCCATGACTTCCTGCCATCTGGGTAAGCAGTTTTTATTGTTAGTGCTGGAAAACAAGTGCTCTAATTATAGCAATAGGATTTGTGTTGTAATTTTTCGGGGAACTCTCCTGTGCTGCGCGTTACATTTACTTACTGTGGCGTGAGGCGGGCTTTTGTGATCCAAAGGTGAGAGAAGGAGTGTTTGTCTTAGGGTAAATGAACAGTAGTAAGAGTAAGTGAGAGGAATACACTGTTTTTTTTTGGGATGGGGTTGGGGGAGGGGATCGTGACAAACTGTTATGGGGTCTCTTCAGACCAGCCTTGCAAGATAAATGATGACAATGTGTGTCTTTCTTTATCAGTGACCCCTGTTCAATCAGCACTGGGTGAAGGCGGCCACGGTCGAGAGCATGGGACTGTGAGACAAAGCAGGGTCCCATCATCACTCAGAGCCCACCGCAGCTGCCTGGGAACCCCGCTCACAACACTGCCACCCTTTCTGTGGGACGTGCACACACACACACTCGCCCCTGCCACCTGACCACGTCCCTCCGTAAAATGGACGGGATGATTGCTGGAGCACTAGACAGCAGTGGAGAGAGGCGAAGCCAGTGTGGCTGACCTAGGCCCCAGTTTGGACCTCTGCCTTCGGGGACATCGGACACGCCGTCATAGCGGGTGCTGTGGCAACGCACTGCCGTGACTACCCAGTGCCCAGATCTCTGAACCACAGAGGGGTGATCTTGCGAACCTCGGAAGGAGTAACATTAAACCCATATTTCTGTCTGTCTGACCAATAAGATAGATAAACCCTTATTTAGCAAGTGTTATCAAACTTCTAAATTTAGAGCATAAATCTGTTATATATGGGTCTTAGTCACTGGTGTCAATGAATGTTTATAACCGTCTTGCTTGCTTTCTATACTCATATATACTCTATACTCACGCTGCTGCTAGTGTCCTGCCGGCTTTGCAATTGGCCTCCGTGCTTTCCTGGTAAAGCTAGGGTGCTTGGGAATTGTAGAAATGGGGGCATGGAAGGACAGAAGAATTGAATGCTAATAAAGGGAAAGAGAACAGCAGGAGGGGGGGCAGGAGAGGTGGCGGGAGGCAGGGTCAGTCCACCTCAGCTGTCCTGACCAGAACGACAGCCAACTGATTCTGCAAACACTCCCATTTTCAAGGCAAGTTCCTAAATTTAGTCTTCGCAGGTGGGGTAGCTCTGAACGGCAGTCAACATTTAAAGGTGCGTATGCTTGCAATGTCATTTAGAGCCGCAGTACAGGCAGGCCGAAGCCAGATCTGAAATTCTCAAGGGGATGATCCACACAGGGGGAGGAGATTTGGGCCCTGGTGCATGGTGGGTAGGTTGATAGATTAAGCGCTGTGCCACCCTCTGAAGCAGGTATCATCATTCAGAATGGCAGCCATTGTGTGAGCATTATAGGACTACCTGCTGAGGATTAGTGGCACTGGCACACCTGTTCCCAGTTCCCATGATCCATATTAAAAAAGGCAAAACACAGCAAAGTTATGAAATTAAAATGAACATGTATCAGAAAAAAAAACACAGACAAGTCCATGCGAGCGTAATATATAGGAGCACAACAAACAGCGTCTTTATGGGTAATATGAATGAGTTGGAAGACAACAGAATATTAGCGGAGGAATTAAGCAGCATAGATTCCACTTACAGTAAACGTGTAGGGTTTACAGAGAGAAAAAAAAGAAAAGAAGAGAGAAAGATGGAGCTCTCTCTCCCCTCTCAATCTTTCAGCGGAGCTGTGAAACAGATGCTGGCGAGAAGCATTAACAAAAGAGAGCGGAGCGCTTCTGACCGCGAGCCCCCATGCTTGGCGAGTCCTGGAGGTAATAATGGTTAGCAACCTGAAAAATGTTCTTATCTGAAAAAAGCTCCAGACAGTAATAAATGAAATAATTGTACTAAACACATTAATCCATGTCGGCGGGCCCCGGGGGAGGGTCTGTGTGAGCGTTAGAGGTAGTGAATGGCACTAACCTGCCAACAAAAAGAGTCTCTCTCTCTCTTTCAAACACACACACACACATATTCTCTTTTTTTGCCCCACTCACACCCACTCACTCTCTCTTTCCTCTGCAAACAGTGTATTTTTTGCAGTGCCTTTCGGGAGGCATGGCTCGTTATTAATCTTGCTGGCTTGCTTAGCTTCAGGCATCACAGCGGGGCAGCATCTGGGAGAGAGAGAGGGAGAGGGAGGGAGAGAGAGAGAGAGAGACAGAGGGAGAGAGACAGAGGGAGAGAGACAGAGAGAAAGAAAAGGTCTATAGATAAGTGTGTCTGAGTCAGGACATGGATTATGCCCGTGTGATATGTGTGTAGTGCAGCCTAAGAAAGACAAAGCATGTGTGTTCTTGTAAATGGGCGTGTTTGTGAGTAAATATAAAAATGTGTATAATCATCACTCAACAAAGAATGAATGAAGGGGAGAGAGAGAGAGGGAGAGAGAGAGAATTAAATAAATAAAGAAAAAACACCCTCTAAACTCATTAACTATGCTCCAGAATGCCAAGGTGCATTTCCACTGGTCAGGCATGAATGAGAGGAGAAATAAGGAAGGCTGTTAAGAAAGGGACATTATCGCTACGGCAACCACCATGGTAATCATCACCAGGAGACTAAATATGTGCATCCAGCCAGCAGGTCAGGCGTCTTGGTCGGTCCTGGTTGCAGACATAATGAGAGTGCACAATGACAGCTGGATCCAACACTATTTGACTTTGGAATGTAGGGGATACTTGCTGGTTGCAGTAATTTCAGTATAAAGAAAAGGACTGATGAGTTTGTATTTAAAACACCCTTGCCCTTTCCCTAAAGACAGACCTCGTGCCACACCGGTAGTGGGCTGAGTCCAGGTTTTTATTGCCCGAAAGCCAAGGTTAGGCTGGGAGAGGGGGTGTGAATCTCGGGTAGGGATGTGAATAAGTCAGATCTGTCAGACGGAGAGCCAGCTAAATCGTAGGCCTAGGTTCTTACCTCGTCTGTCTGACCTAAAGCTCAGGTCGGTCTGCAGCGCACGAGCTGGCCAAATTCAGTGGACGGTTGGACAGATGGACAAGAGCGGATCAATATTTGCAATAACAGGCTAAAATTGTATGTTAGATAATAGTGTAGTCTGGACACGCACGGTGTGTGCTGCACAGCCTGTCCGTTTTCTGATTTGCTTGGGATGTGGCGTTTTATCAAGACGCGCAGGATTATGGATGCGCGACTAGGCTGTGGTAGCGCACTAGATCAGCAGGCGTAGGCATCTGACGTGCGCTCAGATTTGCAGTAATGTCAAATATTGGTGCACAATGATACAATGTAACTGTAACTGCGCGTGTCTCTATGTGTGTGTGAGAGAGAGAGAAAGAAAGGAGAGAGAGTGAAAGAGAGAGAGAGAGAGAGGTCTAGCTAAATGGAATAAAACTGAAATACCATATACGCCTGATGCTGGAAGACAGAGGCAAGGGCGAAGAAAATATAGAGTTAAATATCATATCAAATAATCATGTTTTTAAAGGAAATCATATTAAGGTTGTTAAGAGTTGCGGCTCAAAATGTCAGAACCGTGTTAGTTTCACGCGCCGTCTCGTAGATGCGAAGCGACGAGCCGAAGGCGCTCCAGCTCCCCGCTCGCGAAGGGGTATTTCCGTTGACGGAGAACAAGGGAGGAGGCGGGCACTCGTCCGGACGGCTTAGCCAATCGCAGGATGCGAGGAGGAGCTTATTGATGTTTCTGCAGCCTATAGCAGCGCCGCAACGATCCTACGCCCCACGTGGGACAAAAATCTTGTACTTATCAACGGACACGCATTGAATCCATTCTAACCAATCATAGAGAAACAAAGTGTTAATCTCAATACGGATTGGTTGGCAATTTCATACGCTTCTCTATTCATTGTGATTCGCTCAATTTTTAACCCGTTCCTGTATAACGTTAAAGCTTGGCCATTTTCTGAAGCATGAATATCTTATTGACAATTTTAATGATTCTTATCATAAATTTAAGCTATTGATTGAAATGGAATGAGATACAAATGTTATATGTAAATGTAAACCTTTTTGCATAGTAAACTATTCTTTATATCCTCCTATAATTTTGATGTATATTTCCATAAACATCCACAACTTGTTAGAACTTGTTAGAAACATGCATGTTTGATAATATATGATCCGTTATTTGTTTCGTTTGTTGATGTTTTTTTAAAGAATTCCACTAAATTCTATGCATGACTAATTAAGTTATAAAAGATTAGTTAAGGCTGGGGGAAAACAAACAAATGTTTTATTTGTCTAACACTATACGAAGGAAACGTGTAAGGTACAGACGAAACTGCATCGGCAGTATGACTAAGATTGCCGCGTGCAGGGTAAATGTCCATCAACTCAAAAACGTTAGGAAGGTGTTTAATTGCTACATTGATTTAAACAGAATGTGCATAATCTTGTTCTTTCTTTTACAGATCCGTGGAAGGTCCCATTTGTGTGGGCAATAAAATGATGGTTAAAAATAGTTAACAGAGTATTATCCTATCATCTTCATAGTCACAGAGGCACCAAGACTGACAAACCGAGCATTAATCCCCCCCCCCCCCCCCCCCCCCCCCCACACACACACACACACACACCGTAAGACACTTAATGTGCTCTCCTTCCAACACATAAAGCAATACTGCCACCTTTAGGTCAGCCACAGGTACTTAAGTGATGGCGAGTGCTCCTGCCGTTTACCCTCTATGAATTATGTAGTAGAGGAACAATTTACCGCTGCCATTGTGGACGCGGAGGTCACGTCCAGCCGCATGGTTTGCGCTGCAGTTTCCAGGCCCGTGTAGAGCCAGTGACATCAGCAGCCAAAATCACCTAACCTGCTGCTGCTCGCTTTGGCGCGCGCCGTGTTCACATCCCCCTTTCACCGCACAACACTGCTCGTATATGGACAATTAATGTCCGTGAATGGGCAAGTACAGGGAGTTTGTTAGAGGCAACATAAGAGACTGATTTCACTACATTAACATTCCAAATGGCCCAGGCTACTCACGCTGGTGTATGAGTGAGCTCTTCGCTCAAGCGTACATCAATACTCAGATCAGTGATGGTAACCGTGAAACATAGGCATAGTTTTTTGCGTTTTTTTAACGATTCCTGCTCACACTGTTCATATAATGTGTTCGGCTGGGTGGTGTGAGCGGTGTCAACTGCCACTGCTGAAAAAGAAACAATAATATCAGTAAAGAACTCATTCCATATCTAGAAACAAAAATTGCGTTCAGTACTCTTAGACTCCAAAGTAAGCAGCAGTGTGGAGAGCTTGTGTGGACGGTGAGGGCTGAATGAACTGGTCAGAGGTGACTGAGCTGACCGGACGTCGGGTCTGAGAGCCATCTGCCCCTTTCGGCGCTGCCACATCTTAATTGAAACATGCCTCCGTCATACAGAGAAAGGGGGGATGAGGTGGTCGGAGATTGAGAGGAGTATAAAAATGGATAACAGCTGAGGATGAGAGCACAGAATTGATGGAAGGAGGGAAAGGATTCAGAGTCTTTGCTACAGAGAGAAGGAGAGACAGAGAGTCGACGGACTGATGGAAACGAGTCTTTGGATTCTAAAGACAGAGATCAATGGAGAGGGAGTCGAGGGGAGGTGGGTGAGAAAAATTGAGGATGGGGTGAGGAAAGGGCAAGTGGGGGAGGGGTGGAAAGAAAGAGAGATTGGTAGAGGGTGGAGAGGAAAGATCATAGGTGGAGGAGGATGCAGGGGACAGAAAAATGAAAGAGATGATAAAGAGACGGAAAGATGGAGAGTGAGAGAGGGAGAGAGAGAGACCTAGAGTGATGGAGGTGTACATGAGCTGGTAGTGTTGGGGATGGTGGGCCACTCCCAACAGCGCAGAGGAAGAGCAGCAGTTAATAGGGTAGAAAAAGCTGGAGGCTGTTAACTCTGAAATGTTCATTTTTAAACTCCAGCTTTTTTTTTTCCCTCTATCTTTATTCTAGTCACTCCTCTCTGTCTCTCTCTCCCTTTCTCTCTCTCTCTTTCTCTCTCTCTCCCTTTCTCTCTCTTTCTCTCTCTCCCTCTCTCTCTCTCTCTCTCTCTCTCTCTCTCTCTCTCTCTCTCTCTCTCTCTCTCTCTCTCTCTCTCTCTCTCTGACAGTCGTACTCTCTCCCCAGGCTGTGTGGTAATGATAGCTATTTGAGTGTCATCAGAGGAGCAGGGTAATGGGCTCTAAAGCACCATTTCAGAGCGAACCTGGCAGGGCCGGCCTCCCAAAAACATCTGCTCGCCTATCAAGAGCCACTGCTGCTGCAGTGGTGTCGCACACACACACGCACCACAACACATGACCACTCCGCACACACTGGGCCAGGCCAGGCTAGGTAATGGGCCATGGCAAGGCACTTGGTGCCGAACACCAACAAATATAACAATGGTGATAATAATGTAGTAGTCTGTTGTAGTGGAAAAATAATAGGAGCTAAGAGATCGCAGAAAGTCCCCCCTGCAGGGGGGTAATGCTCCTTAGTGTAGAACGGCAAAACAACAGCAAGTTCCAGTGTCTATGTTCTTGACCATATGTGCGTATTCCACAGCTTGTAATAACTGTAGAATGAGGAGTATTGGTGATTTGCTTTCTCTTAGAGTGGCTCCTCTCGTTGTAGACGTGATATTATGGCGGAGCTTTCCTGTTCATTGTAGACTGTATACTGTAATGGAGAATGCAGGTTGCTCTTGCAATATAATATATTATCCTATACTAGTCATGTAGTAAATTATCATATACTAATGCTATAAAATATGCTTTCAATTTGTTTAGGAGAGAAACAAATCTCTTCTTCTCAAGTTTATGAGGTGTGTTTCATACAGTGAATGATCTTTAGGAACTTTCACACTTTATAAACTCTAAACCCTGAACTAACTGACTGGCTGAAATCACATTTAAAACCAACTGATTTAATGTCGTCAGAAAGGAACAAAATGCAAACAAATGAAGACTGATTTCTAGAGAGTGCCTATGCATTACTTATACTCCTACAGTATGTACTTCTGTAACTCTGCTGCCCTCTAGTGGTACAGCCCAGTACAACACATTCACGATTAATCTGATTTTGATAACAATCTATAGGGGCACCAGCACAATTATTTGATTCACCTGCTCTAATAGATTGATTAAATCTTGTTGGTTAAGTGTACCCGAATAGAATTCACCATGCTGGACTCCCACCCTCCACATTTAGAATTCAACATCCTGGACAAATGTGTTGTGATTTGCTGGTGAAATTATTCCACTATAAATTCACAAACACACACACACACACACACACACACACACATTTATGTGTTTAATGTCTTATGGGGGGCTCTCTCACAATGTTAATGTGTTCAAACAAATACTTACAACATGAGAGTTCCTGAGGTGTTGTATCTGGCTGTGTGTACAGACTGTACAATTAATCTGACTCACAAGTCACAGTACCCTCTTTCTGTCAAACAACAAAGCCAAAGGTGTCAGTCAAGCTGTTCCTGGATTACTGTCTACTGACAAATTCTCTCCTCCCAGTCAGAGAAGTGTTTAGTTAGACAGACAATGCATAGACAGCATAATGGAATAAGGTAAGTTTAAGGAAATTAGTAAATGAGATTGACAAGGGGAATGATTCAAAAGTCTGTTGTTAATTTTTGATGACAACAAATTCATTGTGTGTTGTGTGAGTGTGTGTGTATTTGCCTGCTTATATGCATAAATGTGCCCTCATTATTTGCATTAAGAATTCATAGACAGATTGCAACTGTTTAAAGCGATACTGAGATGAGATGAAGGAGGACTGTTTCTATAGACTACTGGTAGTTATTAAAGATGTTTTATGTATTTGTAAAGTCTGTATTTATACAAAATTAACAGATGCATGGTCCTTTTTTCAAAGCACACTAGAAGAGGATGAGAAGGAGCTGCTAGTGGATTAGATTGGGTTAATAATTCATTGGGATAACTGAAAAAAGATTAGGGAGTTTCTGAAGTTTTCCTATAGTGAATATTGTGGTATTTGATGGTAATGAATAGTAAGTACAGTAGTGAATCCACAAGGTTCTATACAGGCCTCATGTGAACTTATTAAAAAAGAGCACTAAACAGTATATAAGATACTAGTTTGAGGAAAAGTACTAGTTTGAAGCTAAAGATAATGCTAAAGATAATTTTATATACTGTATCTCAGTTATTTTGAATCTGCCTTACAACTAAATATTCAAACACATGTGTACGGCCCCCTAAAAAGACGAACCCCAGAGCTTGGAATCAGAGAACCCATGTCACTCTATACCAAGTGTGTGCTGGAAAACTGATCCCATAGTCAGGCCACTGTCGCTGGGGGAGGGATCTGGTTACCCAGCATTCTGTCCAATCACCATCAGCAAAGAGCTGGAGACTGGGGCAGAGGATAAAGACACAGGAACCACAGAAAGGGTGGATTACAGGGCCTCAAAAGGGTCTGTGGAATAAAACCAGCAAAGAGGAGAAAGTAGGATAAAAGAGAAATACAAATAACTGTGGCAAAGACGAAAGGGTAAAGGGGTGATGTTTAGTACGTTTAGTACATACTGCCTTTCTGCGGTTGTGGCTACAGTGTTAGATAGCATTTGTAGTGAGTAGAAGCCCAAATTGCCTGGTTTGTCCTCGTGGGGACAGAAAATGTTGACATCCTGATGAGGGTCTGCCCGTGGAGATCTCAAAGGGCACCAGCTTCAATTCAAAGATGTCTCTGTTTAAAGGATACACCAATCAAACCGGAGACCAGTTGGGTGGAAAACTAAGATATGAATGAAGACCTGAGAAGAGGAAATGAAGGAGAGAAATTAATCAAACAGACAAGACAGGAGAGACAAGAGAGGAAGTAAGAAGACCACATTGTGCTGCGTGGCCCTGGACAACATCTCTTTAGCAGATCACTATTTTGGTAATCCCACAGGTGGCCACTCGAACGGCAGACAAAGACCGAGGATAAGGTTTGTACAGAGAAAGAGAGGGAGCAAGTGAGGAGAGAGAGGAAGAGAGTGAGAGGAGAGGGAGGAAGAGTGTGAGAGGGGCAGGGAGAAGAACCTGGTGGGATCAAGGTGACGTCAGCAGCTCACTGGATTGAGGTGTTGAGTCCTGCTGATTTTAATCTGAGCTGATTAGGAAACAGAAGGGGAAAAAAAACCTAGAGCCTTAGCAAGCTCTCTGGGGAGTGAGACAGGAGCTATCTTTTTTTCTTACCAGGAGAGACCAAGGACTTGGGAAAAGAAAAAAAAAACAAAAGAAGACAAAAATAGCCAAGGACCAACTTAATAAAGGAAAGAGATCCACATCAGTTGAAAGGAAGCTAAGAAGGGGCAACAGATAAATTAGGAGGCTTTAGTAGACTTCATCCTCTGAGAGTCACCTGTTTTTAGAGGCAAATTAATCAACACAGGAAGGCCAGATACCACTTCTGGCAGTCAGTTCCATCTCTGGACTTACAATCCACTCGTGCATTCACCTGAGTTGAACACCACAATGCCCATAAATGGCAGTAAAGGCCTCAAGCTCCAATTCGGGCTAATTAACTACGAGAACCGCTACCTGACAGCTGAGGCTTTCGGGTTCAAAGTGAACGCCTCCGCTCCAAGCCTCAAGAAGAAGCAGATCTGGACACTCGAGCAAGATGAGAAAGACAGCCGGGCGGTGTACCTGCGCAGCCATCTGGGCCGCTACCTGGCGTCCGACAAAGACGGCAAGGTGAGCTGCGAGGCCGAGAGCCAAGAGTGCGATTGCAGGTTTTTAATAGTTGCACAGTCAGATGGCCGCTGGGCTCTTCAGTCCGAGAGGCACCTGCGCTTCTTTGGAGGCTCTGAAGACTACCTGTCCTGCTTCGCTCAAACGATTGGCGAGGCTGAGCTCTGGGCCGTGCACCTGGCCCTTCACCCACAGGCAAACTTGTTAAGCGTAGCCCGCAAACGTTACGCCCACCTGTCCGCACCTGAGGGCGAAATAGCAGTGGATAGCAACATTCCATGGGGTGTCGATGCCCTTCTGACCCTGGTTTATGTGGACGGCAAATACTGCCTGAAGACGAGTGATAGTCGCTTCTTAAGCAGCGACGGGAAGTTGTCATTTGAAAATGGCCGTGGAACAGGATACACACTGGAACTGAAACAAGGCAAATTAGCCTTCAAAGACTGTGAAGGGAGGTACTTGAGCCCCATGGGGCCAACAGGTACCTTACGCTCAGGACGCTGCTCCAAACCAGGCAAAGATGAGCTGTTTGATCTGGAGGAAAGCCATCCGCAGGTGGTATTTCAGGCCACCAATAGGAAATATGTCTCAATACGACAAGGTAATTAATACTAATAGTCTTCCCTACACCAGTACATGTGATTCTCTAGAGTCGAAGCATTACCACACAATGCTATTTCTATGTCCCGTAAAAGTGACAGGTTGAATTGTGCCAAACATTTTCACACAGAAAGTTCAAGTTAGTCTAATCAAGTTAAAATATACATTATGTAATCATAATATATTATATTATATTATAGACACAGTATATGACTTTCCCAGACCTCTTAATGTGTTGATAAACTGTGAGTGATTCCCTCAGAGAAGCCTAATCTAAAAGTTACCCTAAACTGTGTGATGTATTGGCAGTGGTCTCTCTCAGCCCACTGTTTCTGTCATAGTCAACTGACACCCATTGGATACCTGAACCTACAGCTATAGAGAAGCTTGGCCCAGAGCTGGCTGTTCCTTCTCTAGTAAGGTTTACAACATGATTGCTTCTTGCAATCTTGAAGTCATTTCTTTTCAAGAAAAGATCCCAGAAGGGCGTTCACTTCTTCTCTGTAGTATAGAATTAACTGGAGGAGTGTGACTTTGTGGTTCATTTGTAGTGTAGAATTAACTGGAGGAGTGTGACTTTGTGGTTCATTTGTAGTGTAGAATTAACTGGAGGAGTGTGACTTTGTGGCTCATTTTGGTCAGTTGTCCCCCTTGGCTTTGTTCTACTGTTTTACCAGATTTTCTGGGATCTGGTGAAAACGGGTAACATGGATGAGAATTGGAATAGTCAACTTCATAGTTTGTATAGTATATAGTTTTTTTAATACATGTAAATCAACATTCATGTAAATGCTCTGTAGTTTTAGTTTTTTTCCTCTGCAGGCTGTCTGGGTGACAGATGTTTGTGCTGAACATATATTTTTTATGCAGATATTTGCTGTCTTTTTATCATACCATAGCAAAGCTATAGTGCTACTAATCTCTGGCATGCAACAATCCTATAGTCAGTAGTCCAATTATGTAAGGTGACAGAAGATATGAGGGTCTCTTATATAAGCAACTATAAGACGAGGAAAATTATGTTAATTGGTATCACGTTAAGAATTATTTATTTTCTGTGTACACATGGAGTAGACAGCTTTTGATAATTAGGATAGTTAGGATCCATTATTTCAGTTTTCAACATGAACATTGGATCAGTATAATCTCCTATGCGTGGTTGAGTGGCTAACAAGAACTATAATTTAGCAAATGAGACCCACAAACATAGTAGGTATGAACTCTACATTACAAAGAAATAAAGCTATTCTATTAGAGAAGCTTCACCTCACCCCAACACAATAACTCTGTAAGGGGTCCTGACACCCTAGATGATATATTTGTCTTGATTCCATATTGGACGGCCTCAGTTACTGCTGAAGTAATCAGGTTTTATTGGTTCGATGAAGATGATAAAAGCCAGTTAAAAGCTGAAACCAAAAAGCTTTCCCATCTACGTTTAAAAGTGGCAGTAATTTTGAATGAAATGTAGAGTAAGCTTCAGTAAGTCTTCACACACAAAGAGAACAAAAATTCCTTTTAAGCTTCATAGGTTTCCTGAAAGTCCTTTCAGAAAGGTGAATAATTGTTACGGGTCTGTCCCTGTTACACCATCTTAGCTGGGCTCATCTAATGAATAATGTTGTCCCGCTCCACGTGTCATTTGGTTTCTGTCATAATGCAGTTTTACATGCATACACCACGCACAGCATCAACAAATGTTCTTAGTTAGCATTCTTGGCTAGAAGAAATACATCTCCACATTAGTATATAGCAAATGTTGCAATTTCATGTACTGTAATGTTATTGCAAGGCTAATGAATGCAAGTTCCTGCTCACAAGCTTGACCTTAGCAGTATAATAAACGGCGACTGTCTCTTCACCTGGCCACTGCTTTCTTATTCAGCCAGATGCTGCTATTTTATTTGCTGGCTAAGTAAACTTACATCAAACACACTGCATAATTTTCCATTTTGACCAGGCATCTAAGACGAGCTGCTCGTAGTGTAATGAAAACCTCACAGCCGTTTCCCCTGTCTGCTGCAGTAGCGTTCTTGGTAAGCACTTTACGCCACCTGCAATAGATAAATTACCAAATAAACTGATTGGCTTTGAATATGCACTGCAGGGAAGAGTAGCAGGTTGAGAAACGGATCCCGTTGTCTCCAATCCACATCTCCAGCATATCCAGAAGCACCCACATACTCACTCATTCATGCCGAGCAACACTCCCAGCCCCTGTTTACGTTCATGGGAAGATCACGGGCACACTCTAATCAATACACAGCCACGCGCATGCACATGCAAAACACACACATACACACAAACGTGCGCACATACATAGACACACAGGCATGTACACATAGACGCACACAATGGTGGCAAGGTGTGATAAATAATTGAGTGGATAGGGTCATTTCAATGATGACGGAGTCTGCTTTCAGAAACACAAGCCTTCCGCTACTTTTCTGGGGACCACGCAATGAAAAGGGCCTCCATAGAGAGGCAAATGAGAGAATCCTCGGGGAGAGTCCGGTCTTTTGGGCCACCGGGCCCAACGGGGATGAAGGACAATGGAGAGTGTGAAAGTGTAACCACATTAGACAGAACAAGGGACGTCAGGGAGAGTAAGATGAGGTACATATAGGACGAATAGTTGCAGGACATTGGGGCCGAGTGGTGGTTCACCAGTGGTCTCGCATCCCTCAGTGATCATATATCAAAAACCTTTAGCCATCTCATTATAGAACTAGGCATCGTGAGTGTGGCTTACAGCAAACTGGTTGGGCAAACTGGAACCTTAATGGTCAAATTACAAAAATGGGTTTTTTTTTAGTTATTTTGTGGTCTCTGGCTCACCACGCAGCCCACCGATCACAATGTTTGGGCGACTCAGGGGAGTTGCATTTCTCTCTCTAAAAATGTGATGGGAGGTAATATGTGATATGTGCTAATGATCAATTGTAAGGGTCAAGAAGAGGATTTAACAGTGATTTCTTTTACAGTCCTCTGCACATAATGTTGCTGCATTTTGATGGATTTGATTGATTAGATTGGTTAAACTTGTTCTTGGCAGCATTTGATCATTTTAAGAATTAGTTTGAGCTTAAAAATACACACCTGATAAATAAATCAGTGGCTGCACAGTTAAAAGCAGTTAAATAACTCACCCTTTTGATTTTAATCAATGGTTCTGAATAACAATGAAGTTCACAAAATATAATGATTTATTTCTGCTCTTGAAATATTGACAATGGATTCAAATGATGCCTGGTGAAAAATGAGTCAGTGATGCTTCACCAAGATTGAGATGTTGCAATAGTGGGAGAGAAATAGAGGGAGAACGCAGCACAGCAGATGGAGTAGTTGTAGCTAATGAGAAAGAAGCATCTCTCGCCATCTACTGCATATTCATCCCATACAAAAAGCAATTAAGCAAAGTAATTCTGCTAATGGATGCAGCAGTTCATTTGTCCCAGAGAGTCTCTGCATGATGAAGGGAGGCCAAGATGACTTCCGACAAGTCCTCCAATCAGCTCCGTGGGTCTGGGGTTCATTAAGCCATGGGCGCCTCACTCGAGGATGCAACACAAACTCGGATGATCTTATAATCAATAATGGGAAGTGACACTGGATGGCTTTTTTTTTTTCACAACCAGTTCTATGATCATCCGGATGGCTTTGCTCGGATGGGGGACACGTTAGATTGTGTTCGATGGGATGAGAGGAGAGTGAGACTAGGCCTGCAGAAGGTCCTGACGGAGGGGGTTTGGGCTGAGAAGGTGAGGTTCAGGCCAGAATAAGTGCTTATGCCTTAAAGCATGCCCTCTAGTGGACAGATATGTCAGCACCCTCTACTGCTGGGGGTACACTGGAATGTCTGGAAGTGAAAAGGGGAATAGGATGTGATCTGTGGGCAAACTGTCCTGGAACGTCTTCTTTTAAAAAAGGAGGGAGGGAGGGAGGGAGGGAGATTGAGAGGGAGAGTAGAAACTAACAATAAGACCAGAGTGTAAATGACAAGTAGTAAACCACAGGAGTATCGCTTTACCGGTATAATTAGTCTCTCAGAAAATGTCTTGATGGGGTACTGGTGACACCTGCTCTGTGTTGGTATTAAACCAGCACCAGATATTGTTTGCCTGGATTTCTCACCCAGCCTCTGGACTGAACAAACCGTGCCATGTGCAATCACCATTTGCATTGTTTGATTTAATCATGCAGACACTGAAAAAGTCCACACGAAGTGATCTGCTTGGCCCAGTTTGCAGAGGGCCTTCTGCCTGTCTCTGTGTCTCTGGGTCCTGTTACATTCCCCAGAAATGGGTTAGTAAATTGAGAGGGAGTATTCTGTGATGGGCCTGAGGTCATTCTGCAGTGTGCAGTATTGAGCTCTACGGTCATCACGCTGTGGAAGAGAACTGATCAAACCAGTAGATAAGGAGAGGGTCCAGTCACAGCTGGCCTCTCGGGTTCTATCTGATGTGTAAAGGTAAAGGAGAATCAAACATGAAATTGGAAAATGAAGTGTAACGGGACGCAAAGATGAAGTGGCAGAGTGAAACGTTATCTGATCGAAAAAGTAAAAGGAAAAACTGCAACTTTTTTATATTCTGATGTAATTAGAAAGTAGATTGTGGTCATCACTGAGATGCCAGTGTAGTGTGTTGATGTGAAGCAGCCCAACAGTCCGACTGTTTCTTGTGTGGCAGAAATGGTGAGATGAATGTTTTATTAAATTACATTCAATTGACTCTGGGTTGAACAGTCTGCAATATAACAGATATATGATAATAACAGATATATGCTTAGGTGACAAATCCACAGAAATGCACACACACGCGCGCACACACGCACACACACACACACACACACACACACACACACACGTTTGGAGGCTGCAGGGCCGTGCATGCATCACTCAAACCGGCTTATTATGGCCCACGGTGCAGCTTTGCCTTTCTCCACAGACGGAGCATTACGAGGGTGCCGGGCGAGAGAAGAAAGGGGGATGGGTGGAGGCCAGAGTTGGAGGAAGGGTGGAGGAGGAAGGGCGGAGGAGATAGGGACAGGCGCTCAGGATCTGGCTTATTAAAGGATTAAGAAAATAATCAAGGGGTATTTTTGGATGCGTCTGCTTTGGGCCCGAGCACCTGCACGCTGCCTCGGGCATCGAATCCGTTACGGCTTTGTTTCACAACTGATTTAGAAGACGGGAGTGTTGCGCTAAACCCATCCGAGAAGACAAAGGTTTGCTCTATAAGTCTTCTTTATGTGTTCAAAAAGGCTCTTTGCCACCGTCATAATGCTTGTCAAAGTCATTTCAGATAGGCCTGCGTTTAATGGCGGCGGTGATGTCACTTCCACTTTTTTCTTCACATGCCTAAACATGTGTGAAGCAGGTCGTGACTCTTTACCTAGCGTTGGCTTTCCATAGCAAAATCCATTTGCACTCTTACCTACTGTGTGCTGTGAAGAATCAGAGGTGGATAGAGTAACCATGAACCTACACAAGTAAGAGCAATGTTGCTTCAGTTCCACACGAACGGAAAAAGACTTGTCCAGAAACAGAAAAACTGACCCAGAGTAGAAAATATTGAACTCTAGAACTCACTTAAAGAGCTTTTGGTAGAATAGGAACTGACATGCATTCTGTGATGTCTATCTCATTTTGAAATACTATTTAGTATTTAGTCTGTGTGTCTAGAAAAAATTAGTCTAGAATAAAATGATGAAGCTCGGTGATGACGTCCAACAAACATCCAAGCTGTCCGGGTGCAGCTGACATCAGCAAAGTCTGGACCCACGCGGCTAGATATCATCATATCTAACTTGTCCTTTCACAGGTGTGAGCGTCTCGGCAAACCAGGACGATGAAACAGACATGGAGATGTTTCAAATGGAGATTGACAGAGACAGCAAGAAATGCAAATTCAGAACCAATGAAGGCAACTATTGGACACTGGTAGCTCACGGAGGCATTCAGTCCACAGCTACAGAAGTGTAAGTAGCTGCATTCTGAGTACGTTCACTACTGTTTGTGATGCACACTACTCTCAAACGCAGGTCTTGTAGATGGTCACAGCCACCAGAGCTAGTAACTTTGTTAGGTTTAAATAATGTTAATGTCAAACAGTAAGCTTAAACAGTAAGGTAAGCTTATTATTGTGTATATATTATACAATACATTCAGTTATGTAATGTATTTAGACATTTCTATAAATGGCTTGTATGCTTAAACAGTGTTTTTTGCTCATTGTTGTGCAGAGGTACCAACACCATGTTTGACATTGTGTGGCTTGGACAGCGTGTGGCACTAAGAGCCAGCAATGGGAAATATGTGTGCACCAAGAAGAATGGTCAGCTTGCAGCGGTCAGTGATTCAATAGGTGGGTGCTTGTGCAGTCAGTGACTCAGTATGGGTGTGTTGGTGCAGTCAGTGACTCAGTATGGGTGTGTTGGTGCAGTCAGTGACTCAGTATGGGTGTGTTGGTGCAGTCAGTGACTCAGTATGGGTGTGTTGGTGCAGTCAGTGACTCAGTAGGGGTGTGTTGGTGCAGTCAGTGACTCAGTATGGGTGTGTTTGTGCAGTCAGTGACTTGATAGGTGAGGTGCTAAATATAGACCACAGCTAGGTCACTACAATCACACTGCTACCCTCCACTTGACCTTGTGCTTAATACGTTAGATAACAATGTGCAGCTATTATTTTAACTTTGAATTTTTATCTGAAATGAATGGCTGTGCACCTGTTGTTGTTATTGTTTTAATTTCATGTATTTTATACCTTTCATAGGTGAGAACGAAGAGTTGATTCTGAAGCTGATTAATAGGCCCTTCCTAATCCTACGGGGCGAAAATGGATATGTGTGCCACCACAAAAACTCAAACACGTTGGATGCCAACCGCTCTGTTTATGATATCTTCACATTTCAGTTCAGTAATGGGGCCTACCATATTAAAGGTGATATTTTAGTTAACTGCACTAAACAATGTAAAGATTCTTTTCCAACAAAAACCCTGGTTAACCTAATTTGATAGTTTGTCTGAGTAGCATGGAACATGGATTTATTTTCTTTCTTTTTTTTAAGATAATAATTAATTAAGATTATTCTTCTACAGGTGCAGAAGGGAGGTTCTGGTATGTGTCCAGCAATGCCTTGGTGTGCTCTGATGGAGATACACCAGAAGACTTCTGCTTTGAGTTCTTAGATCATGGCCGCATAGGAATTAGGGCCAAGAATGGCAAGTACCTGCGTGGAGACCAAGGGGGCACGTTGAAATGCGATGGAGGTTCAGCGGATAATTCATCTCTCTGGGAATACTGACACCTTGTGGACATATCGAGGACATTCCCTCTCTTGATTCCTGTTTGGTCGTATTACGGGAGCAGTACTGAACATGACATTTTTTATAATAATAATAATTATTTATCAACAGAAATATGTGGCGGGAAAATATATTTATTTCAATATCAGTATTCTGAATTATGCATAGGCTAAACACCACTTACTCTTGATACTTACTGAGATGGTGCACTACACTTTTGACCTGAAAGATTTAAACCCACGCTATTTAATATTTATTTGTTATTTTAAAAAGTATCACACTACATTTTTTATGTGGCTTTTGTCCTTCATTATCTTACACACTTATATGTAGGTAGAACATCCAACCATAGACAATGAACATTTTAGACATTGTCTAACCAATACTTTACAGAGGTGCTCCTATGACACCTTTAGAAAAGCCCTGAATCTGTATGGTATTTTACCAAGGAGCTCTCGTCAGTATTTTTTACTATATCTCACTCCTTATAGGCTTGCATTTGCCTTTCTCCCTTTTAATTCTTGCCAATGCATGCTGTATGTAATGTCTTGACTAAAGTTAAGGACTAAAGCAGTGACAAAAGATGGATTAAAGGGTGTTGTTACCACTACTACTCTGTTTTTCATTTTCTCTGTGAATTCCAGTTTAACAAACACACATACACCCACACATAGACACACAGTTTCTTTCCCTTTCTCTCTCTCTCTCTCTCTCTCTCTCTCTCTCTCTCACACACACACACACACACACACACACACAAACTAGGGAATGAATGTAACCTAGCTTGCAGATTCTAAACAATTTTATTGAGAATAAAAACGTTTTTGTCCATGGAACCTTGAATAATATTTTTCGATATTCTTGTTCAGGACTCTCCTGAAAACGAGATTGTAAATCTCAGTGAGATCCTATTTCTTGGTTAAATAATAAATAAATAAATATTGCGTTTTCTCAGTCAAAAAAAATGTTATACAAATATTTAGGTAATAGTAGGCTACTGGACACTTATACCTGTATGAGCCAGCAAAGTACACGGTTACCAAAACTAGTGTGTATCACAGCAGCCTTTGTCACTGCAGACTTGTTTACAATCATGTGATTGCTCAGTGAGTATTTCTTTCTTTGAACCCTTTCATTGATCTTTGATGGCTTTAAACACTTTCAAGTCCTTGGCTCCCTGTATCCGCTGGTGCATATTTGAACAGAACTGCTGATGAAAGATTTTAATTACATCGCAATATAAGGCATGACTGCATTTCCTCTGAACTCCCTAATCTTTCTATGTTTCATTATATCATTCCAGAAGATGGCGCTGTAGCTCTTGGAAATAGCGCATGCGCGTCAAAATTGTTAACCAATGAAAACGTCTGCTCGGAAATTTAAACTTCACCGGGAAGTGCTGACATAGCTAGCTAGTTAGTTAGGTTAACCTTTGCGTTTTGGTGAAACCTTATAAGGTTGGCTTGTTTGCTAGCGGACAACCTAGGTAGTTACTTAAAATATGGATCTTATTAACGATGACCACATGAAGATGTACTTCTATGAAAGCAGGCTTTTAACATTCGCCGGGTGGCCATTCGAAGAAGACTGCGTTTGTACCCCAGAGAATGTGAGTCGATGGCAATAAGCTTAGCTGAGCAGAGCCAATTAAAGTTACATCAGGCCAGCATTTCATTACATTTCATTAGCTAGCCAGCCTTATATATATATATATATATATATATATATATATATATATATATATATATATATATATATATATATATATAATTACACACACACACAGAGATGATGTCATACTGTTATTTGTTAGCTCACTTTTTGTAGTGGTGGGGTGTTTTTTTTAATATTGAACTAATACACTTGTTCTAGATGGCAAAGGCGGGATTTGTTCACACTCCCTCGGACAACAGCCCGGATATAGCCCAGTGTTTCTTCTGTCTCAAAGAACTGGAGGGCTGGGAACCTGAAGATGACCCGGAGTGAGCATCTACATGACGTGTCTCGCCACTCTTACCAGTTCTCTTGCTGTCTACTGTTGTTGTCTTGAACATCTGTAATGTATCTATGTATGTTTTCTTTTGTATAACACAGAAAGGAGCATAAACTACATTCTCCCAACTGCAACTTTATCACATTGAAGAAGTCGGTGGAGAGTCTAACTGTGGAGGAGATTCTCAGGCTACAAAAAGAGAGACAAAAATTTGTTATCGTAAGTACGAGGGAGCAGCTAAACTCGCCTTGCAGTCCACTAGCTAGTATTCTGTTGTGTTCATGGAGTGGACACACCTAAATTGTAAAGCAACTTGCGACTTGTAGCCATGCCAACTTTCTGTATGGTACACATGGTCCTAATACAGTGGACAGCGTAGTGGTAGTCTCATGTAAATTTCACTTTGCATTCAGTGACTTCATCTGATTCTTTGATAATAGTAAAAATTGAAGATGTGCAATTAATCCAGTCCAAAAATCATGTTTGTGATTTATGACAAGGATGCTCAGATATAAAAAAATTTATTAATAACAATGGGATGACTGCTTGATGCTTTAGTGGTAAGAGCTGCTTCATATGTGATTATAATTGGTTGGCACAAATCTTGTGATTCTGTTGTCATTTTTTTGTGGTGAAGGTAGTGTTGACAAACATGGGCCAGGGTTATTTTGGGGCCAATTAAAATACATTTGAGATGTTTTTGTAATAGGCAACATTGTGTCTCATGTACAAAATACAGAGCAAATGAGATGACGGACTATGTAGATTTTATGTGCTACTACTACTGTATCTAGTTAGAAAGGAAGAGGGTCATGGTGTAACAGGGCAGAAAGCAGAGACTTCAATCAGCTGTTAGACTGGCTAGTCCATTAGGTTCACTTGAGTGAAGAGCCGCACTTTCACATCTTGTATTTCTTTAGTCGTTCTACTGTTAGTTTTGTGTAAACCGTAGATTTTCCCAGCGTCTTCGAAAGTGTATATGAATTACAAGTCCTCAACTCCACTTGTCATACTAATCTAGTCAGTTATGGAGTAACATGAACTTACCGAAAGACAATGAATGTCATGTTTGTTATTTTAGAAAAAGACATGCAACCAGGCCATTGCTGCGTTTGAAGAGTCTGTGAAGTTGAAAAGAGGCCAGATCATCCAGACTGCAATGGATGAAGAATAACAGCGACAGACAATGCAGAGCCCGTGTATAGTAGCCTTTCACTTACTGTTTTAGGGAGTGGTATAGTCCATTTCTGTATGGCATGAGTTTTGTATCTAAGAACTTTAAAACTACCCTTCTATGAAAATATTTGTTGTTTTTTTAACACAACATAAATTGTGATTTGTTAGTAGTTGTCTTTTATAATCACAACTGTACAGCTATATGATTGCGTGTAAATAAATGTATGCTGAACCAACACCTAGTGTCCTATCAGAAGTTAATTGGACTACTGTTCAAGGGAACCATGCGTAATCGCGCGCTGGAATGTAGGCTCGCGCGCCCGACCATCCACAGTGTGAGCGCGCTCGCGCTGTCCTTCGCACATCTCCGACGGCGCCGTGATCTCGTATATTCACGGACGCTGTGCAACGAAGTGTATATATAATTGAGAGTGCCTCGCGTGCATTTCATAAGTGATTCTAAGTGACAAGTTTGCTGTTCAGGTTAGTTGTTTGTATGTATGATATTCGTAACCTACCGTTATGAAAGCAGGATTTGGATGTGTGGTTATCACCGCTGGGTTAATGGGGATTCTCAGCTTCAGTTTCTTGGCATTCGCCATCGGGACTGAGTATTGGTACGTTATAGACGACAACCGCCCGAACCACACCGACCCGGAGCACTTTCATTCAGGACTTTGGGGAGGGAGTGATGGTATGTCTATGCTTTATGTCTACGTAGATTTCAAATGCTGTTCGATCACTATGTAAGGACAGTAGTCTAATAAACCGGGGAGGGGGAAGGGCACTCAGCGTCTTTATGTGCATATGTGGATTTAGACCATGCAAGGATAAAAACATGATCATTTGTTGCTGTGGTGTTCTGTCTGACTACAGATGTTCAGTCTTCAAAAAACCCATCAGGATTTTCTGAATCAGAAAGACAAATGCAGAGTAAGTGTGCATGTCCACTAACTAATACAGAGAAGTTCATTTACTATTTCAGCTCGCTAAAACGCAATTCTATTATTGATGAGCAACAGTTTTGACACACTACCTTTCACCCATCAGGCACCACTGATCACAATGAACATTACAGGAAGTGAACCATAAATTCAAACTGGTATACATATATATGGTTGCATGATGCTGGTTGTAAATGATGTGTTGGGCTCTGACACAGTGGTAATTATTCTTTTCTCCATGTAGGAATGCATAATGTGATTGCAATCCTGCTGCCTCTCAGTCTGGTGATGCTAGTGTTTGGGGGAATATGTGGTGTGTTCAGCTCTCTGGCGCAGAGTAAGACTCTCCTCATAGGAACCGCCTCCTCTTTTCTCTTTTGCAGTAAGTTCCAGACCCCCAAAACATCTGAATGCCTGTGTGGGAATAATGTTAGTTTATGTAGTTCGTGTTTACTTTTAATGTGAAAGGTTGTCTTATACTGAACTCGGAATAATTGTTTTATTATGGGATCTTGAGAATGACATTATTATACAACATTATCTCTTAATACTTATGAGGAAATATGGTGTCATTGCTTGTTTAGACATTATGTACAGTGCCCTCCATAATTATTGGTACCCCTGGTTAAGAAGTGTTATTTGGCTTCTAATAAATGATTTATTTTTTTAAATAATAATATAGGACAACAATGCAAAAAAAGAGAAAAGCCTAACCTCTATTTCAAGTGCCTTTATTTGGTGGAGAAAATCACACATTAAGAAATAAATCTTTTCAATGAAATCATGTGTGCCACAATTCTTGGCACCCCTGGTGTTAGTTCTTTGTACAACCTCGTTTTGCCAACAAGACAGCATTTAATCTTCTCCCATAACTCTTGACAAGATGTGAGAATACAGAAAGAGGGATCTTCAACCATTCCTCTTTACACAACCTCTAACTCATCCAGAGTCCTGGGTCTTCTCCTATGCACTCTCCTCTTCAGCTCACACCACAGGTGTTCTAACGGGTTGAGGTCTGGGGACTGAGATGGCCATGAGAGGAGCTTGATTATCTTGCTGAAAGACCCAGTGATGACCCATCTTCAGCTTCTGGGCAGATGCCATCAGATTCTTATTCAAATTGTCTTGATATTTCAAAGAGCCCATGATCCCATGTATCCACTTAAGAGTGTTTGTTGCCAAAAAGCTCTATCTTGGTCTCATCTGACCAAAGCTCATGGTCCCAGTTAAAATCGCAATACGGCTTGGTAAACATATGTTGTGAAAAGCGCTATACAAATAGATTTGATTTGATTTGGTAAACTCCACCTGTTTACGCTTATGATTATAACTCAGAAAAGGCGTTCTCTATGCATGCCTCCCAAACAGCCTGTTGTTGTTATGGTTGTTTGGGAGACCTCAAACCCCAAGATTCTTCCATTTGATTGAACTCATTTACAGTGAGCTTTGGATAACCGTTTACTTCCCTTACCATCCTTCTCACTGTGCGGAACTATATACTAATTGTGGAACAGGTCATTTTATTGGAAATATCATCCCCCATTTAGAATTATTTAGTTTTTTCTCTTTTTTTCACTTGAATTGAAGGTTGCTTTTTCCCTAATTTTTTCCAGAGTGAGACTATACTTGTGCAATAAAAATAGTATTTATTTTAAGACTTTTAACACGTTTTAACCAGTAATTATGGAGGGTGCTGTATATTAGCTGTCTTACAGAGAGGAGGGAAGAACCAACAGGGATCTGTAACGTTTCAGTAAAGCCACAAAAACATGATGATATCTGTGATCAAAAAGAAATTAATTAACCAAAAACTGAAGTTGTCCTTTTAATCACCAATCAGATCATGTTGAGTATAAACTGATTTTCCTAGTCAGGTCACAGTTTGTATTTTGGTTAAAAAGAAAAGATTTTCTTCTTTCTTATTGAAACAATGTGTTTGCTACACATAATTACATTTCAAAGCCTGAATCAGAAGCATGTGGCATGGAGCTTTGTCTTAACATACAAAGGGCAGCCAGCAACTAATCGTTTGCTCTAATTGCAGTGACAATCATGGGTGCATGGAGAATGTTTAATACTGTCAAACTTGGAACGAAATGAGCTGTTAAAGTCTTAATGTCTGCCATTTTCTCTGTCATGCTGTCTTCTGAACTGTGCTGCTTCTACTGTTTCCTGGGTTTGTCCCAAACACAACTCGAAACAAGAGAGGGAGTGTGAAATTATTACTAGCGTACGGCTCTGCATAAATCTGTCTTTAGTGCAATCTGAATCTAAATGAATTCAGTTTGGATTAATTACCAGTGTTCATTTGACATGGGTGATATTGCTTCATATACAGGACAAAGACCACTTTCATGAATATATAATTACCAGGCCGTGATTGCAAAAGGAATATCTATAAGACACTACCCTTGGGTGATCATAAAGCACAAATCTCTCTCTCTCTCTCACACACACACACACACACACACACACACACACAAAAGGGCTGCGTTGTTGTTTTTGTTAGTTTGTATTTATTTTAATTATGTTGGGGTGTTGATGGATCCAAAATTCCTCAAGATTTACATTCCTCATATCTGTTTGCAAATGAATGCAAATAAATGAGCATACATGATCTGTTTAAATACACTGGCATGAATTCCAAATGCAGTGTATCTGCTCATGTCTCATTGTTGCTGTTGCTAATTAGAACGTGCAATAATTTCGCAGTTTACTACCGTCTGTGTTATGGCTCATGTGTAAAGCCAGTCTCATTTAATCAGCGTTTAATAGAATGTGCAGCTTAAGATCTCCAGAATGCCGATCTAATTATATGATTCTGATGCTTGCTGTCTGAGAGACACCTCTGGGCAAATGGCCGAAATGAGCTTCACTTTAGCCATGTTGGGCTGTTTATGTAATTAATCTGAAATTAAACAGTAATTAAAAAAAACTGTTGTCAAGTGGCGGAAAATGAGTTTACATGCATGAGAAAGTTAACAGAATGACAAGTTAGTGTTTTAAGATAATTTAATATTTCTTCTCCATGCTGTCTTTGGCTCAAATAGAGACTCTCTAGTACTGCTTGACGAATCCACCATCTCTAATGACACACAGAAGACAATATGAATCAAGACTCTATCCTAGCACCCAGGTGTTAGAATTTACTTCCACTGTTTGTCCATAAAGCTGAGTCACGTTCTTCAAAGATTAACAACTAGGGATGTCTCAAGTTTTTTTGTCCCAGATCCTGATCCAAGTCATTAATTTTGAATGTCTTCCGATACCGAATTCCAATACTTCTATTTTTCTAGATATTTTCTAGAGAAGAACTAATAGTGTCCTAACAGTTCAAACTTCAAGTATATTACAGTTATTAAAATGTATCCAATGTATATGTTTAACAACTGAATAGCTCTGCATTAGGGAAAAAGCCTGCATCAAAGCTATTGCTTTATTTATTTTTTTGCTTTATTTACAAAATAAAAGTTAAAAAAAACTTACTACTGAATTGCAGTAGTAAACCTATAATCACAGTTCCACTTTACATTCAGTCACAACACATGAAACAACACAATTTTGTTTAATGCAGTGACACTGTAAAAAGTATGTACTCAAAAGTGGTGCAGCAGCCTAATAAAAAACATTCATTATTTAACAGCATTACAGTAAAACCTGAATACCAAAATAAAATTGCAAGGCACTCTTTTGTTATCAAAGAATGCCTTGATCTTTGAGATCAGCTCGGGACATCCTAGTCACTAAGCTCATGCATTTAAAATATTTGACTGTTATTTCCCACTATGAACAGGTCATCAACCTGACGGTATTCTTAAAACTAGCGTCACATGAGGATCCATGATTTGAAAGATTTCCAAGCACTTCTATAAGTCGCTCTGGACAGGTGTGTCTGCCAAATACTGTAAATGTAAATGTACACTTTTGTTAAAGAGCAAATGTCCTTACATGGTGTCTTTTATATTCCCTCTCATAAAGTCTTCAGTCATCATTTAACACACTTTAACCATTTCCATGAACAGTTCTACAGTAAAAATGCATACTGTTAAAAAATATAAATATAAAATATAAGTTTTATGTCTATGTGTTGTGTTTGAGTTCATTCTCAGGTCTCCTCACACTCTCTGGTGTAAGTCTGTACATCAGCTATTCCCAGCAGGCCCTGGAGGAAGCAGAAAGGAGGATAGGGCCCGAGCAGATGGCCCTGGTTCACACCTCATTCGGCTGGTCAATGGGAATGGCCTGGCTCTCCTTCATCCTGGAAGTCATAACTGGTCTTCTCCTGCTGTTTGCTGCCAGAATTGCCCAATTAACCCAGTACCAGGAGACTGGGGCCCCTATATAAGACCAATATGGCTCCTGTCCCAAGCAGTCTTTTCAAGGTAATTACTGTATGTGGTTGGCAGGTTAAAATGCAATTGTGCTTGTGTTTGTTACTTCATCTTGGTATTCCTCTTATCAAATAAGTCGTTTCAGAATGTCGCAAATCAGAAATTGTTTTACTTGTTAAAATTGTCCATTGTGAAATACGTTTTGTCCTGAAAGTATATCTAGTAGATTCAGAATATATGTAATTACACAATTATTGCTTATTATGGAAGCAATCAGTTCATGGACTTATAGTTTTATAGGTTTCATCCACTGTCAGTGTATTTATTTAAATAAGCCTAGACAGAATTGGGCACTGTTTTCACAGCTTAATACGACTACTAATTATAATAATAATTACCTATGGGTAATTTCTCAGTTATTTTGTGTATAACCTTTTACTCACAGCTTACTTAAAGTTTTCACATGCATTTCTAAATTAAATAAATTAAAAAAGCTCAGCTGCTGACAAACTAGGGTCTCTACTGCGAGCTGTTGTGATGGCTCAGGGAGCAGGGCATATCAGCCCAAAGCAAACACCAAGCACAGGCTGAACTGCAGCCACTTGATTAGATTATTACAAATACAACCAACAAACGACCCTGTTCGGTTTTGTTGAAAGCCCCAGAGTGCACTCTGTCTGTCTCGTCTGTTTATTTCCCTGGTTACACGTCCTTTGGTTACACTGGTTCCCTGGTTACACTGCCTCTCACTCCCTTAATCCACTACCAGCGTGCGTCCGTAACGTGATGTGGAGAAATCCAGTGGTCTTGCTTTCATCTAAGCTACTGTGTTTACAGGTCTCCTTTTCACGTCATCTTTGGCCTGTTCATTTCTTCTGAATTTGCTTCAAGTGCCATTTATTACAACAGTTTGTTCTGGCATTGTTCTCTTGAACAAAGGGGTTTATTTTAACTTAATGTTGTTTTTTGTGTGTTTGTGTTTAATAAAAAAAAACAACTGAAACTGCTAATCCTTACTGGCACTAAAATGTTTTGGAGTGGATTTTGCACATTTACCCAAACCTCCCAGCATAACTGCAACAATCCACAAAAAGGATAATATAAGTAGTTCGAATTTTTTTTTTTACTTTAAGCATATAAATGTGTGGATTAAATTAAAGACCTAGTTCAGAAACATTAGAGACACATTAGTTACTAAAGATGTAAGATGCTGAATTAGGAACCGTGGGATACATTATTGGCACGGGCAACTAATGATGGAGCCATCAAAGTTAACACATATCCAAGCTACATACGCACTGGAGAGAAATAAAAAATAAGTGTACATCACAACGCAGTGCTGTTTATGACATTTTGTACATAAAACTTAATTAATTCCGACACGTTCGTTGTGCAGTTGTAAACTACCTCAAACAGCGCTGCATCTGAAGGATGAGAACTAGGAGCGGTGATCGGCTCGGGGGCCTGGGATCCTCTGGAGAAGCAACATGACCAGGGCAGCCCCATCCTGGTCATCAACACAGCCTGTCTCCATAATGAGCAGGGTACATGCTAATGGAGACCATCACATACACTGACGGCAAATTACCCCAAAAACATAAATGCCTCCTTAAGAGAACTGCACGACTCTTGATTATTTTTGCCTTGGAATTTAGAGGCTCGTTGCCAGGACTTGATTATTTATCACATTATTCATGTTTTTTTTTATAATGCTTTTATTAATTTTTAATTAGCATATGCAGATATTAAAATATGAAGTGCAAAATTATTTTTGGTGTTTGCTTATGTCTAAAAAATCTGGACTGATGAATTTGTTTTTTGGCAAAATAGATATATGTCTATACTGACCGCATAACTCAATAGAAAGGTTTTGATATCTTAGAGATACAGATCAAAATGTTTGCATTCATGTAGAGAAATAATAGGCATTCTCAAGTTATACAATTACAAAATCAGACAGTTTTATCCATACAAAATTAGTATTTAAAAAACACTTAATACATAAAAAAAAAACATCAAGTTCTAAGATTAAAGTGCTGATTCCAGTTGAATGTTTATTCTTTGATTTCTATAGTTCTCTATAGTGTATTGTTTGTGTATTATTCCTGTGGTATCATCTGCCTCTCTTTGACTCTGAGCCATACCGTTGAGCAACAAACTGAGCTTTCTTTGCGGCCAGCTGAGTGTCCTCCTCACTAATGTCCAGATGCCACACGGCTCTGACCGTGCCCTGGACATGTGGGAACATGAGCACACGCAGGCCCTGGCCCAGAGCCTCCTCCTCACCCTGGCTCACCTCTCCCATCAGATCGCAGAAGGCAGTGGGGCTCAGCCCGGGGGCACGCACACCGAATCGCACTATGTTGGTCTCTATGGTGGACCAGTCCACCTGGTAGATAGGAGGACTGCACTGTGTCAGAGCTGCAGGTGAAGACAAAGCATTTATATTAGCGCAGGGAGCACTTCATTAGCCCTTACAATGCTTTACGCCTGCTTTTCTCCTCATAAGACTTCTTTGCAGACTGACTGACTACAACTAATAACCATATATTTAACAAGCATTTGTTTAAATGTGCATTTCGAAACAGGTAGGCTATTTTAATAACTAACAATGTATAATGAAGCAGCTTCCATCTAACCAGAAAGTAAAAATATTAGGTTAAGATATTTCTGTCTATAGTGCAGTGGGATATAGACCTACAGACTGTATAGTGCAGTAACATATAGACCTACAGAGTATAGTGTACAGTAGTAGGACATAGACCTACTGAGTATATATAGTATGATATAGTCTTATTGAGTGTATAGTGTAGTAGGATGTAGACCTAGTGTATAGTGTAGTAGGACATAGACCTACTGACTAGTGTAGTAGGATGTAGACCTACTGACTGTATAGTGTAGTAGGATATAGACCTACTGAGTGTATAGTGTAGTATGATATAGGCCTACTGACTGTATAGTGTAATAGCACATAGACCTACACAATATATGATGTAGTATAATATAGACTACAGTGTATAGAGTAGTAGGATGTAGACCTGCTGAGTGTGTAATGTAGTAGAATATAGACCTACAGAGTGTGAGAGCTTCACTTCCAATCTAATATGAAACTGATTCTAATATGAAATTGAGTTTAGCTGCAATGTAACCCATGCTGTACTTAAAGTCCTGGGACCGGCTTCAGAAAAACTGAATTACCTTTAGCAAAGCTCCTGGCGTTCCTGTGGTCCTCGCCTAGCCTAGCAGGCATTTCCTTCAGGGCAATCTTACCAGCTGCTGCCAAAATGCCTGACTGGCGCATTCCACCACCCAGGGCCTTACGCGCACGCACTGCCCTCTGGATGAAGTCTTGGGACCCAGCGAGCATGCTGCCAGCTGGTGCCCCCAGTCCCTAACAAGACAGCAGGCACAGCAAATAAGCCAACGAGAAAGTCCTGCTCGGACCTACGCTGAATCCTGGGAACATGAAACGTGATCTATTGCAATAGGTGTTGACGTCTGCAAGTCTTGTTTAAGGTCATCCCCTGTAGACTACACATTGTCTAGACATTTGACAACAAAGTGATTTGATCTTCACAGTTTTTGGTCACTGAACCAGTTACTGTTTTTACTGCCACTGATAACTCTGGAAATGTCTGCTTCTATAAAAATGTAATAGCTGTCCTATTTAGGGGAGGTTTCCACACTCGACTGGACTACACTACCCACAACCCCACAGTTCCAAACAGGAGTAAACCATGACACATGCATAACAGAGCTACAGAACAAGCAGGTTAACATCTTAATGTCTTTAACATGACTTGTTTAAGGGCAAATACAGTTTGATATACAGCTGTTGGAATTATGTCATTGTATTTTACTTGATATATTTCTGTGTTGGAAAATAAGTTAATTTATGTAAACAAGAGGGTTAATTGCCTAAATGCAAACTAGCCTCATAATTAAAATGCAAATATCCTCAATGACGTTCAGATTCAAAATTACATCAACTGGAAAGTGTGATGCAGTTCACTTCAACTCTGCATGCAAACAAGAAATTATGAAGCAATGCCGAGCTCACTTCTGTTGAGAGAGATTGGAAATTTAAAAATCTGTATAGCAGAATGTGATTACAGGCTTGCTGATGGCAATGACAATCAATGTTGCAATGAACAAAGAGGTATGATTACCTGGATAGCAAACACACAATATCAGGTTACATAACATCTCTCCAGTACAGGTGCAAGTGCATTTTTATTGGAAGCCCGGATGAAAGGACATAATTAAGCAATAATCATCATTTTTTTCAAAGATTCAGAATGATCTCCTACTGAATTTGTGCTTTTGCTCTGTATATGCCATATAAATACCACTGGGACACAACAAAGGCACTTTGATTTAACTGGAGGATTTATCTCTTTAATTATTATTATTGTTACTGTAAGCCAGGTGTCACGGTACAGCCCCTCCCTTTGGGCATATGTAGGTGTGGTCTACGTTTGGTTATGTCTATATGTGTATTTCCTTGCGTGTGGTTCTGTGTGGTGTGTACATCCGTCTCACCTGTGGCTTGTCTCGTACTCACTTGGGACTTGTTTAATTTACCTGTATAATGTGCGTTTACACAGTGCCCCATACTCGTCTTTGTCTGAGTCTGCACTGTAGCGTGTTCCATGTTTATTGTGCTCTATCCACGCTATTTAAACTCCATTAAAACGTACACATCCATGCACACTCATCTCTGTATCCTCCCTCCCTCGCTCTTTACACCAGGAATATGCATCACCTTTTCCAGCTACAGAATAATTTACAAGGAGGCTTATTTGTACAGCTTGCCGTTAGGGGAAGTGAATATTAACTCTAGCTGTTCACAAGTGCATTAATCATACCGCTAAGTAATATCAGGCACCCATATTTCATGGATCAACATAAAAACACTACTACAAATCCATGGTTTGAGGGGAAGGCGTGGCAAACGTGTCGGGGGTCGTACCTTAGACAGACAGGCGCTGACGCTGTGGCAGTGCTGGAGTATGACGGAGGGCCGCACGCCCAGAGCCACCGCAGCGTTCATCAGTCGGGCCCCGTCCATGTGCACGGCCAGCCCGTACGTCTCTGCCACGGAGCGCAGCTGCCAGAGGGAGGCAAGGAGTGGTGTTCACACCGGCCAAACGCCACCGAATATAAACACACAGCGCAGATCCTGTCCCAAGACATGCTTAGATGGAGTGTGTTTACACTCCACAGGGCTTAACTTCTCACCTGTGGAGATTAGTTGAGTTTACAGTTTTGAGATATTGTGATGTACCGTTAAATGCATTGCTAAGATATAAAACCTGCACGTGCACATTAATACAATTCACACGGGGGCCGTTTTTCACATTTCTGTCTCGACTGATTTCTGACTAGCATAACTAGGGTTTGTAGTGCCGTGTCTCTAACCTCCTGCAGGAAAGAGAGCGGGAGCACGCGTCCGCCCAGGATATTGTGTGTGTTTTCCACACACACCAGGCGGGAACGTGGGTAGTGGGGATCGGGGTAACCGTGACGAATCTTGGAGTCCAGCTGGTCCAGATCAAATGTTCCGTCAGCCAGTGTAGTGACTGTAGTGGAGTGCACACCTGCAAGCTAGGGAGATGAAGCCCACAGTCCAGAATCACACTTGAGATAACGTGGCATACATCAGAAGACATGTACCTTCAGCAATTTTGTCGTGTTATTAAAATGCACACTGACTGAAAGATTAGTTCAGGGGCGCAGGCTCTCTGAATCATACCTGAGCACTCCCTCCTTGCTCATACATGTGCAAATGAGAGAGATCCCCCACGATCATTTCGTCCCCTCTCTCCCTGCAGTGTAGCATGACTGAAACAGACACGAGCTGTGAAACCGCATGAAAGAATAATCCAAGAACGCACTCCAAAGACAACGTCACATGTAACTACAATTTTGTAGCATTTTAATACATTCAACACAAAGACAGCAGGAAAGATAAATGCCGGCCTGAGAAATGTTGGTCTTTACAACCTCCTGGATGTAGAAATCTTACTCCCATATGTGTAAGTCATTATGCTAAAACATTTCAGAAACTTTGTGGAACTACAACTCCCAGAAATGTGTGGGATAATTACTGTAATTCAAAATGGTTGCAGATGAGCAGTGTGTCAAGAATGCTGTTTTCCAGAAGTCTTTAGTCAGCAGGTGTAAAGAGCTAACAGACAATTGAGTGCGAGTCCCCCTCCCTCTCTGTCTGAAAGACATTGTGGTGAAGACGTCTGTCCATTCTTTTACCACCGAAGAATGGTAAAACTTAACCCTCGGGTGGCATCAACAAATCATACCTGCAATTAGGTTGCTCATGGTGCCTGTAGGGACGAACAAAGCTGCCTCCATACCAAAGATATCAGCTGCTATTTTCTGCAGCTCTACAAAAGATGTGGAGAAAAAAATCCATATAGATCTTACAGAATTGCATCTGAAATTATCCATTTTCAGACTCTGAACTATATTCTTAAACCAAACATTAATAGTAATTAATTTAATAAACTCCATTATTTCTGATATATACTTTATAGTGTGTTATGCAGGTCATGGTGTCATTTTAGCAGGCTTTTAGTTGTATTAGACTAGATGTGGTTTTTTGTTGATATTTCTTAAAACAGACCAGCGCCCTCTGCTGGTCATCACAGGAAATGTTGGTTAACGTATAATCAGTGTTAAAAAGTAATATGCATCAGACCTTCGACCTGGACTTCGCAGGGTTTTATTATACTAACTAAGATGTTACTGCATATCTCAAGTAAACACTCCTAAAACAATCCTAATAAAAAAGTGGTTGATCTTCCTAACCGTTAACTGTGGGGTCTTCGCCGAACACATCATCTCCAACTTGTGCCTCAGCCATGGCTCGGCGCATCTCTGCCCCCGGCGCGGTGACAGTATCACTGCGAAGATCTACTGTGCGAACAGGGCTCGACCCGGTTCGGCCCACCGGCCGGCCGGCTGTCCTTGCAGCTTCATAGTAGAGTCTTACAGCACTCACTGCGAAACAGCGACGATTGAGGGGCAATATCGGTCGGCATTTTATGTAACGTGTAAGTGCACGAGTAGGAATACACAGTGCGTTAAAAGTCATGTTAGATTTGAATTGCGACTTTACACTCGCTTGCCGTAGCGAGCTCAGATGAACAGAGGAGCTTCAGGCATGAATAACAGAGCATGATTTATCGATACGATTATTTCCTACTAGATCATCTTATATTGGTTATCGTGGTTCCCATCAATAGCATTGTATTATTGTATTAAACATTGGACTTACATTATTTAACAACAACTGTTTACATACAAAGTTTTATGTGGTTCCATGCGAAAACGTCTTACATGTAGACATAATGAATTACATTTGTAAATATATTGCTATCGAAACATCTAATCCAAAAGCTGATATGAGAATACATTTGCATTTTAATACGGGACCGTTAAAAACTGGCTAGATTAAATGTTAAATTTAGTCTATATTCGTGAAATGATTGCATGGGTTTCTGCCTTTGATATACAGACCATGACATAACCACCTATGTAACGACACATCATTCGCGCCTATTGTTTTTACAATCAAAACATCATCTTTTCAAATATACATTACAGGCAGTGATTTCCTTTGTCTACTGAAAATACATTTTGATAAAGGTTTGTCATAGGTGGCATTTTTAATTAAAGTATTGAGTAAACACTAATTTTCCATCACAAAGTAGCAAACATTTTTATTTGTTTGTTTGTGTATAAAGTCCATCTGTAGCCCTCAAATGAACCGGAATGATCCAGAGCGCCCCCCAACACATCTGTAAAATAGATTTAAGTCAACACACTGACACATCCAGACCACAAGGTGGCAGTGTGATGTTAGATACATAGGGAAAGAATAACTAATGAATGCTTTACATTTTTTAAGTTGTGAGAACTCTTTATTCTTGGAAGTATGAAATGCAGTTTTTCAACAAAAATTTTGAACTTGAAACAAGCATTGTTATTTCGTCTTAACAGGATGGAAGTCAGAAAGTGTGGTTGAATTTAAATTAAAGGTACCTTAGATGTGTTGTGTAGGAAAGAGAAACATATGCTATGTTTCTGGGAAAATTAATTTTGGTCACAAACTACATACTGCATACTGATTTGAGGCCCAATCAGTACGTGAGAAGAATGCAGCGGGCTGAATAGAGCCATGGGCTTCACGATGGACACATGCACAGCATTCAGTGACACCACTGCATGTACATTACTGGAACCTGGTCTCGGTGATGTCACCTTATCTTCAACAAGTTGAGAGTTGCTTGCTTGCTGTCCATTAACTGATCGCATTTAATTCAGTACCTTTAGTGATGGATTCTTTAAAAATCCTCAGTAGTCTAATCCTGGAGCCACAGATTCTACGACAGATTTGGCATGTGTAGAGAGTAGGGTGTGCATCCTAGTGCTTCTGCTGTCTCCTCGCCATCCTGTCACGGTTTTGGCTGACCATAAAGCACTCCGAGGAGCAGTCTGTTCTGGGACATCCTAAAAATATGTCACAGTCAGTGAAGTCGATGCTGGGTAATTGTTGGCCTCAGTGTTTCTTCTGTTGGTCCTCACAATGTGAGGCACACAGTGCCTCCAGGGGACGCCCAGGGTGTGCTGTGAACACCCTATGGGGAAACAATCAACCAACATGATGTGATGGTGATAAGTGAGCCAGGCTTCACAGCGTGACAGGTAGGTGGGATTACACATAGCTTGGTATGCAGAGACTTTCGTATGCAGGTGGAGATTCTTAATGTCCACAGGGTCCCAGCCTACTGTAGAGCACAGCTACAAGAGCTCAGTACCCAGCATAGTCCCCTAGTTTGAGGACTTTGTTTGGACAGTTTGGTGATTCCATGGGATCTCCTCATGTTGAACAGATTCCCATCCAGCATGAAGTCCACTGCTATTCCAGTGTTGTCCTCAAGATCCTTGTGGAGGAGATGAGTGATACATAGACAGAAGATGTAAAAAAAACAAATGAACAAGTACTAGGTAACGCAGACAGTACCTCTGCCTGACTGTAGGGGCAGTGCTGAGCCCAAGTTTAATGCAGTGATCCGTACTTCTAAATGATTTTAATGAAGGTTTTATATCAAATCAAAACTCTTTCTGATAACTGGACTTTTAACCAGAATGTGATGTGCTAAACTGTACCAACGCCGGATATAAAAGGTTTGCTTCAAACGACGGGACTGAAATAAAACACACGGAATGGTACTGTTTACACGGAATTTAAACTTTCATTTGTTTTGAGTGAGTGCAGTTCGAGTCAAAGTCATATGTATATAAAAATATTATTTTTACTGTAAAAAAACTACCGTTCTTCTTTATCCAAAGAAATGCGTGGGTAGAAAATTCTGATATGAGATACGAAACAACCAGCAGCCAGTGTGCTGGCAACGCAATGGTGAATTTAAGGTAGTTTATTTGGTTCATATATTTGTTAATCTGACTCTTCAAAAACACGTAAAGCTAAAGGTATTCTTTTTCAGGTTAAAAAAGGTAAAAAATCATATTTAAAAGCCTGTTACTTATCCCCCCATTAGGTGGTTGTCCCACACATATTTTTAAACATCAA
>NC_135213.1:11054965-11072465 GCF_052324685.1 Brachyhypopomus gauderio | reverse complement strand
CACTGACCCTCAAAACCCCTCCACCTGCACTCAGGACTCACTGACCCTCAAAACCCCTCCATCTGCACTCAGGACTCACTGACCCTCAAAACCCCTCCACCTGCACTCAGGACTCACTGACCCTCAAAACCCCTCCACCTGCACTCAGGACTCACTGACCCTCAAAACCCCTCCATCTGCACTCAGGACTCACTGACCCTCAAAACCCCTCCACCTGCACTCAGGACTCACTGACCCTCAAAACCCCTCCACCTGCACTCAGGACTCACTGACCCTCAAAACCCCTCCATCTGCACTCAGGACTCACTGACCCTCAAAACCCCTCCACCTGCACTCAGGACTCACTGACCCTCAAAACCCCTCCACCTGCACTCAGGAATCACTGACCCTTAATTGTTTTCTTTACTGGATCTGAACAGGAAGTCAAACACAAAGGACAAACTCTGCTTTGTTTTGCACAGAAATTTATAGTGTTTCAATAATGTGTAAACTGTAAAAACAACAACAAAAGGTCACCTGTGGAGACAAACGATGTCCTCTAAATGTCCCTTGTCTAGCCAGTTCTGAAACAGGTCACATGTTTATGTGCAACACTTAAGGCACTGAATTCCATTCCCGTCATCTGGAATCTGGAATGGTTTCTCATACAGTTTATGTTTTTCCATTGTAATATATCTGAGCAGCATCATGAAACCCCAAATGGACAGAATGTCGTGGGGCACATCGTTTCATGCTTGGGCACTAAACATAGAGCAGATGAGTTAGGGCGTTCTTCCAGAACCATACTATAGCTCAGGCCAAGCTCCAATGGCCCTGTTGGGTGGAGTGTTTACAGCAACAGTACAAAAGCAAATTTAACTCTCCACCCTTTCCTGTCACTACAAGCAACAACCGAGTGATCCTTGACAAGAGCCATAGGAAGATGAAATATGCCCTTCCTACACTACATATGTTTGTAATATATAAGATGGATAATTAGATTTGCAAAATATATGGGAAATGTCATAACATCCTAAAATTGTAATCTTACTCATACAGAGTTGTGTACGAATTTTTGATCCACTGATACATGTACTCAGGTCTAATGATTTGAATGTGTTAAAGACCAACACATAAATTATTCTAGTAGCCACATACCCATTCATCATTAACCTGTATGATTTTTTTTCATTTGACTTTTTACTTCAGAAAAATACACGCATACTTTATTATTGTCTCCACATTTTGCCCACTTGTGCTAACAGTTTCCTTACACACACACACACACACACACACACACACACACACACACACACATAGCAGTCATACTTCTAAGAGTTTAACATCATTTGGACACAGCTGTGAAATGAGGGCATTTCTGTCAGCCGTGCAGTGCAGCGTTAGCTGAGTCACTCCACCTTCTCCCATCACTCTTACGCACTCCTTCCCTTCACCTCCTTCTCCCCATGACACTCCTGCTCCCTCACTCACCCCCTTCTCCCCTTCCTGTTCGTCTATTGCCCCTTTTTGTTCTTTCGCTGTGTAATATATCCTCACTGGACCCTGATTGATCCTCTACCCCCTTTTTCTTCTTCCCCTTCTGTCTTGCTCCCCCCCCCCCCCCCCCCCCCCCCCAGTGCTGTGTGGAAAGTCACATGGTTTCCCTGACGTGGAGCACCATAAAGCATTAAGCAAGGGGGTGGGGTGGGGTGAGGTGGGGTGAGGGGTGGGGGGGGGGGGTGTTGCTTTGTTTTCAAACTCAACACTTGTAGCTGTCCTGTTGCTTTCTGCACTGCAATGTCACGTTCAGTGTTCACTCACAACATGGTGACGCGGTTCATTTGCACTGAGTTTTGCTAACTTTCTATAAATGTGATACTAAATAATGCACTGCAGCAAAGAAAAAAATGGTATCCTAAAAGCCTTGACATGCAGTTTTTTTTATTATGTTTCTGGGAAAGAGCGTGTTAGGTACTGTGTTGAGTTAAAAAGGGATGTAAGATTAAATGAAGAAGTGGTTGAAACAAACCATAGACTCATAATGCAGAAGGTAGTCTTCTGGGGGGGATGGGAGTTTTGAGGAACCGCAGCTTTGCTCACACAGATACTTTTGTTATGCCTGCAGAGATCTTATAGCACTTATAGCACAATGATACACCCCTGAATCTTCACACTAAAGCAGAAGGTTCCTTTTCACGTACTACAAGCAGGAATGCTTGTTTTTGAATCAAAGCTGATAAAGGACGTTTTCTCCAAATCAGAAATAACGACATTTCCCCTCTTTTTGCTGATACAATAGTTCTTTATCTGTTTACATAATCATTGTTCATTTATGACTTCAGTAATATATTTTATATAAAGCAATGAGAAATATTGCCACAGCTGTGTGTAATTTAAAGAAAGAAGAAGGCTGTACACCCAATCAAAAGGCTACAGCATCGTGTGAGCACACAGTAGGATACGTTTGGGAGAAGTGTTGTTTGGCCACTTGCTGTGGTTTTGGGAATGGATAGATTTTATAAATGGTGCAAGCAACATTCTTACTGCAGCTATTATGACTATTTGTATGGTAATTCATGCTGGTAATTCATGCTGCAAAAATGAAAACAAAAAAAATCCTTTCTCAAATTTTTTCTTTTCTCATTTTCCATTGAATATTCCACATAATGACACCAAAGTGGCAGGCATCACATACAGGAACATATACAAGACAAATGAGAAAATGAAAGACCCACAAGTCCAAAACTGTAAAGAGTGTAATAAGCACAAGGTCCAGTGGAACCACAAGGCCCAGTTCTAAAGTTAGAACAGTATGAAAACGTATAAATTTTAATGAAAATACAAAAAGAAGCGACTTGCAAATTCTACTCACACTGTTCTAAACGTGCTAAGTGACAAAAGTCACTGTGCTACTGTTTGTCATGGTTGAGGTCAGTCAGTCAAAACATACATTGGTGTATGACTTCCTCTTTGCATAATAAAGTCTTAAATTGCATCTGTGCATGCAACATTAATTGATGTTGACTGACAAGTGGATGTCAAGCCATACCATACCATGATATCCAGACACATGACAGTTTTGAAGTGATGTTTAAGGGATCTGCGATCACACTGAGAAGAGAGCCTGACACTTTTTTCTTATATTGTGCATTATACAGGATGAAATGTCCAAAACCCTATTAAGTTGTCTTTGGGGAGTCCTGTTCGCAAAGAGCTGGATTACTCACTGATGCATCTGTTGGCACGTTGGCAAGTCTCGGTTCTTGCTTTTGAAGGACCAAGCCTCCCTATGTACTACAACACCACTGCTTCAACATCACCTGCTTCACATCACCTGCTTCACATCACCTGCTTCCCATCACCTGCTTCCCATCACCTGCTTCACATCACCTGCTTCCCATCACCTGCTTCCCATCAGCTGCTTCACATCACCTGCTTCACATCACCTGCTTCCCATCACCTGCTTCCCATCACCTGCTTCACATCACCTGCTTCCCATCACCTGCTTCCCATCACCTGCTTCACATCACCTTGTCACATTGGTAATAGTCCGTAACTACAATTACACTATCCAGCCTTTTTTAAAACATGAAATACCTTTTCTTGTCATGTCAAGATTATTGTAATGTATTTTTTTACATTACAATTTGTAATTATACATTTTTTATATTTATTTATTCATAATATGTATCATCTTTAATTTAAGTGTAGGGGGGGCAGGATGTGATGTTCCTGTAGGGGATGCAGGATATTCCGGTGTAAGACCCAAGGGAGGTGACCGATGATAGTCCTTTTGTCTCTGGAGGAAACAAGATAGTCACAGCTGGGAATTTGTGCTTTAAGGAGTTCCCGCAAAAGCACATTAAAACTGATCGCTTGTATTTTGGTTATATCAGTGTATTTTTCTCGCTTCGTAGCATACTGTTCCCATTGGTTAACTGTTGGTTAATCTGGTTGTGATCGTTGCTATTGTGTGTGTAGGGGGGATTTCTACCCCTATAAACTAGATAAACTAGTGTTATATGTCAGATAGAGGTCTGTGTGTGCTTTGTAGTAATTAAAGACTCATCAGAATTATTCTTAAGGCAAGGCAAGGCAAGGCAAGGCAAGTTTATTTATATAGCACCTTTCATACACAACGGTCATTCAAAGTGCTTTACAAATGAAAAGAAAACACAGAAAAATGTAAAACAATAGATTTAAGAAATTAATCACATATATAAAGAAAAATATATAATAAAATAACATAGAATGTAAAAAGTACAGTAAATAAAATAATAAAAAGTAAATAAGATCTAAAGGGGGGGAGCAAAGATAAGAACAGTAAAAATAAAATGTTAGACTTAAACATAAAAAAAGAAACAAACACAATAAAATCTAAAATAGGAAGCATGATTAAAACAGTAGATTTAAAGTAAGTTAAATGAATGAAGATAAAAGTGCCGTTACAGAGTAAAGGTAATTAAACTGAGCTGAAGGCCTGCTCAAACATGAAGGTTTTCAGTCTGGATTTAAAGGTATCTAGTGTTGGGGCTCTTCTAATGCTCTCTGACAACCGGTTCCATTTCTGAACGGCGTAGTAGCTAAACGCCGCCTCTCCATGTTTAGTTTTTACCTTAGGCTGCACTAACTGACCAGTTCCTAATGATCTGAGAGTTCTGCTCGGCTCATATTGTTGGAGCACATCCAATAAATATACTGGTCCAACACCATTAAGACATTTATAGACCAGTAATAGTACCTTAAAGTCTATCATGTAACATACGGGTATCCAGTGTAAGGATTTAAGGATGGGAGTGATGTGCTCCCTTCTTTTACTCCTAGTGAGAACTCTGGCAGCTGCATTCATAAATTAATATTTATATAAATATTATTTATTTATTTTTATATAATTTTATATATATTTATATAAAAAATATTTATATAAATATTAAATATAATTAGAATTATATAGTTACTGCATACAAATGTATGACCTATGTTCTTAGAATTAACAATTGTTTTATAAATATACAATGTCTTTTTTAAATGGTATTTTTGCTTCTTGCTGTGTATAGTCAAGATTAAATGATGTAACAAATTTGCATATTTACATATAAAGAGTATTTACATACTCTTTACATATTTTAATTAGAAATCACAGGCAGAGTTAGCTTATGCCAATGAATGCATGATTCAGAGTGATTTCAGCATGATTTATGTAATATGGGAAAGTTTTGTGCAATATTTCCAATGACTTTTCATTTAGTTTGTCAAGAAATTTCTTAACTCCAAGTTCTAAGTTGTTATTTCCCATTTTAGTATTGCATGAAAAAGCCACATCATTAACGGAGTTAATATAGGAGATTATTTGTGTGTCAGCTAAAATGACAGAACACAGAAAGTGACATAGGATGAGTCCCATGGTTGAGGAAGAGCAAGTCCATCAGAACAAGTGCTAAATACCTTCTCTCCTTCACCATGTAAGGGCCTACAGAGACACAACAAACCCCAGTCACAGGACAAAGCTAGTGAGTCAGTACTGCTGATTCATTCAATGTGAGTGATCACATTAAGACAATGAAGACATTATTGTGATTTTTTTTTTACATGTGATCATTATTGTGATTTTTGTGACATAGAGAATGCCTCTAATCCCACTTATCTATAATTATGTTTAACCCTATGGTTTATATGGATAATTAACTATGCTTTATAAGGTTAATTAACTATTGTTAATATGGTCAATGAACTATGTTAATATGTTCCAACACTATGTTGTATGTTTAATATGTTCCAGCAGTATGTTTAATACAGTATGAATGTATGTTTAGCATGTTTCAGCAGTATGTTTAATACAGTATGTATAGTATGCTCCAGCAGTATGTTTAATACTGTATGTATAGTCAGGATCGTTGCAGCAAATTCTGGGCCCTGTACACTCTCAATGTCAGTGGGCCCCTATAAATGCCAGTAAACGAGGCACATGAGCAAAATGGGCTCCTCTCCCTACTTGGGCCCTGGGTAGTCAGGTCCACTTTTCCCCCCACTACCATGCCCATGTGTATAGTATGCTCCAGCAGTATGTTTAATACAGTATGTATAGTATGCTCCAGCAGTATGTTTAATACAGTATGTATAGTATGCTCTAGCAGTATATTTAATCTGGCATGCTTAGTATGTTCCATCAGAATGACTAATATGGTATGTTTAGTATGTTCTAGCAGTATGTTTAATACAGTATGTATAGTATGATCCAGCAGTATATCAGAATGACTAATATGGTATGTTTAGTATGTTCTAGCAGTATGTTTCCTCTGGAATGTTTAAAATGTTCTAGCAATGTTCCAGTATAATGCAATTTTGTTCCCTGTCTAACAATGCACTCTGCAAACACTAGTCATGTGTAATGCATTCAACATGCTCTGCCTGTAAAAGGCAATTAAACGTGCTATGGGAAACTTTCTTGAACTTGTTGAATTGTAGTTATTTTCTGCCCAACTGCAAAGCAGGGTCAGTCTGGCAGATGCTGATGCGATGTGAAGGAATGTGGCTGAAACTACCTCTGGTTCCTGGAATGCCTCTGGCTTTATCTACAATGGCTTTCATGGAATTACATAGCCACAATTCCTGGAATTTCAGAAGGTTCTTTGTTATAACATGCTCAACTTAGTATTGGTCTTTCTACACCTGACTACAATATTTATTTGTGTAGTAGTCAGATACGCATGCATATAAGTTACACTGGTAAGCCACCAGAGGCTATTTCCATGGTCTAAAGCCCATTCGAATTTTACTTTAAATAGAAAAATGTATGAATAACATGCAGTTCGCTGTTTAAGGCACAAAAAAAAAAACATTGCAGCAACTTTTCAAACTTTTCAAACTCTCAGAATCAAATCACTTCAGAGACATTAGCAGCAGAGCTGAACTATCTCCAGTACCGGTACAGAATCACAGGGCCCAAGCCATGGCTACAGGGAACAGAACAAAGTGCATACATCTCTATTTGGTCAACTCTTAGCTGCAACCTTTGCCTGAGGGAGGAATGCACCATAGTTTTACACTGCAGGGAAAGTGTGAGTCATGCTCCTCTGATGGTTCTTTGGCATGGGGCTGAAGGCTTTCCCCCCTGACCGCGTCTCACTCTCAGCAGATCCACCAGCACCACAGTCAGTGCAAAAGAAGTCGAGTTGCTATGGGAACAACCTTTATTTGTATTTCATTTAAAACTCAAACACTCTCTGTTTGGGCCAAAGAGATGGTTTCATAAACAGCGAGTATCGAGAATGCGTCATGGTGAGCACGCGTGTTCATAGCTGCTGCTCACAACGGAGCTTTAACCCAAATTCCAGAACTCTTCATCAAACAATAAGAAAAGAATATGTTGGCGTTTTTCTACAAGCACCTTATGTTCCGATGTGTTTAGTAATACGCCAAGCACTGTGAAAAGACTAATATTACAGAGGATTACAGAGGATAGGAACAAAAGCTTTTTTCCTCATTAAGCTGGTTTTGCATCCAAGAGTGAAAACCACTTCACGACATCATGCAGCAGATTTAAATCAACCCCATAATTATGCTTAAGCTTCTTCTGCATTCCTGAAAACCTGACTAGTCAATATTGTGATGGCACTGCTGCAACAGTGACAAAGTATTATCATTATGCATAAGGAGTGCGCTGCTTTACGGCATGTATGTGTAGCCCTGGGGTAGGTTGTTCCTTTTTGGTTTGTCCATTGGGGAGGAGACAGGCAATCAGGGAGCCAGCCATCACTTGGTGAATCAGGCATATATAGGGGCAACCTGGGGTCCTGCAGTTAATGCAGTGTGGCTAACCTCAGTGCAACAGCATGGGTAGTAGTGTTTGAAGTGTTGGACTGGTTTGAGTGCTTGTAATTAAGGTATGTTGCTTTTTTTTGTGGTATACCATACTTTAAGTATGGGACACCCTGGGACAAGATGGTTCTGGCTCAAGGCCAGCTTACAGGAACTTTCCCTGTGTTGCAGGTGTCCATTGGAGTCATTCCAGTTCCCTACTTAATTGAAACTGGGTCAATGGTCACCACAATTACTGAGTTTTTTTTTACTTACCATTTTGCTCACTTACAAAGAGAAGACTGTAGGTGGTTGGATTTGAAAGCTGTGAATGGTCTTGACATACCCTATATAGGTTACCTAAAGTTGGACGTGGTGATTCTGGGGCAGTGTGTTCCTAAGAGGGGAATACTGGTTGTTAAAGATCCAGAGTCCAACATTACAGAGTCATAAGGTGAAAACATCAGGGCTGTTAGGAGTGAATGTGCTCAGGGATTCTTACCAGGTACAGTTTAAACAGCATGGCTCTCAGCATCTTCATTCCCCTCCTGTGCAGTCAGCAGTCCTGGTGGTTCGTTGTGTTTTGCACCACTGCAGGAAGATGGAGGCCATCATAAACGCGGCCACACCATTTAAGGTAAAGGTGCAGGGTAAGTTTGCAGTTGGCATTTGGGCTGGTACCCTCTCCATGGTTCCTGTTGCTTGTCCCCAATTGGAATCTATGGAGTTCTTGTAGGAGCCTTTAGGTTTTGAAGATGGGCACCTCCCAGATGGCCTTTTGGTGTCCCCTACTTTAGGTTCAGATTTCCATGGTTTGATAGAACAGCAAAAACCCCGGAAAACCCTGTTTTCTATGTATGGTAACATTTTCTCTAAAAGGGAGGGGGACCTGGGGTGCTCTTCATTGATTACCCACAACAGTCCATTGCTGTATGATGTACCTGTGCTCCAACCTGATCAGCAGATCCCACCTTCACAGTACACTGTGGTCAAAGCTCATATTCAATAGCTCCTGGATTGCCAGGTGAAGTAGTAGTCCTTTCTCTTCTCCCATCGTCTTGGTATCCAAGAAAGATGGGAGTCTTTGGCTCTGTGTGGACTATCGACAATTGAATGCGAAGACCCAACGCCATGCATCCTCCTTCCACGAATAGAGGAGGCCCATGGATGCACTGTGTCTGTTGGTGGTGCCAACAGTGCCAGAGGTGTACGTTGGGGAAGGGGGTGTGGCATAAGTTTCGGGCATTCCAGGGCACACTACAGGCTACCCACCCAAATGAGGTCCTGGCTATTGACTTTACCGTTTTGGAGCTTGCCAGGGACGGAAAAGAGAATGTCTTAATTTTAACAGACATTTTCACAAAGTACACCCAAACCATGGCCACTAAAGCTCAAAGGGTGAGCACTACACCGTATCAGCCCCAAGGGAATGGGCAGTGCGATCACTTTAACTGTACCCTGCATGATTTGTTGCGAACATTGCCTGTGGATGAAAAGAGACACTGGCCATGCCACCTCCCTGAGCTATTGTTCACGTATAACACCACCCCACATCAGACAACAGGTACACCGGGTTGAGATGAAGGCAGTTCCAGAAGAACAGCATCTGGGGCAGGAGGAGGCATTTTGTGTGGCACCTGGGCCGAACGTGCCTGTGCAGGGTTCGCCTGGGTCCAAAGTCTCTGCAGATGATTTGTCCGAGGACTCGATACTCCTCTGCCTGGAAATAGAGCCTCAGGAGGTACTTGAACCATCAAGGCCCCTCACCTTGGTGGTAGAACCACCACGGCCCCATACCCCTGATGAAACGCAGGCCCTACCTCTACAGGTCCCTATGTGATGTTCGGCTAGGTTTACAGCTGGGAAACATTATAATCCTCACCGTCTCCTTAGAGCAGTTGGGAGTAGGAGTGAGGAAGCGCCTGGGGGTCAAGAGTAGTAATGACGCAGTGGTGCAGGTTGTCATTGTCGGGCCGCCAATTCATTTGATTGGGGGGGTGAATATGGTTTCGGTGACTTCATTCACTCAGATCAGAAAATGTAAGGGGGAAGTGGAGTCAACCCAAGAGGTATGTGATGATAACCTGGTGCTCGTAAGCCTGAAGTTGGCAACACAACTCCACAGGCCATGTCTTGCTCAAGGCACTTTGTGGTGGGAGGGGGAGGGGTTTCCTGACAGGGAGTATGAGTCATCTCAGTGTCTGCAAGCAATTCTTTGAATGAGTGAATTGGGCAATGACTGGTTAGAACATCTCCTGACACATGCAGATATTACACCTCCTCCATCTACCACCAACACCACCACCACTATCATCACCACCATTACACATACACTTGTCCAAACACAGAACACTTCCATTCACAAACTGTTGGAAGGCAGGAACATGTTGTGCATATTGTGCAATAAATGTGGTGAACTAGTTTTTCCACTCCAAGCTTTGCAATGCTTTGTAAATACAATTAGAATATTCAGATATCTTGTTCACTGACATCCACAGGACATGCTTTCTCTTTCTTCCCATTGTGAAGTTAAATTAGCCATGTAAACCTCGCAGACATCCCTCCTCTACCCCAATCATTTTAATATTGGAGACCTTTAGACATTTTTTTTTATTTAATACTTCTCTTTTAAAATTATTTCTGCTTAGGTTCACTCAGAAGGTGATAAACAGGCCCTTTGCCCTCTGAATAAATACACATCCCCTTTCCCATAAACAATGGCCCAATCCGTTGGAGAGCTGTGACCCCTCACTCAGTGTCAACAGTGAAACCCGAGGTAGAACTCTGCAGTGAAGCAGCCATGAGCCAACAAACCGTGCTATACAGAACCTAATGAAACAGGGACCACAAGTGTGGGAAACCTTCAAACATACAGGTGTGGGTGAGGCCTGTAGTACCCAGTCAGTGTTCAGTCTTCAGTGATGAACTGTGTTGTGTGCTTTGCTTTTATCTATAAAATGAGCCCACCTTCACTTCCTCTAATAAAAAAACGTCATATTCAATAAAGAAAATCACACAAAATGTCAATTATAATATAGATTTATTTTATGAGTAATGGAAAAAGTTTTAGGAGGCATTATGGTTTACCTAGTTTTATTTGCATTAGTTATAAAGTATGAAGGTTATTACTATCATATTCATGTTGTAACAAGCTCACCTCAGTTTTGATCTTTTATTCAGCATTACAGGCGAAGACTATCTTTTCAACACTTTAAATATTAAAATATACTATTATTAACATATTGAATCATGGGTGAGACTTATTTTGGATGTTGGTTTATAGGTATGCCTTGTCACTGAACCAATTTGTCCACACACACACACACACACACACACACACACACACACACACACACACACACACACACACACACACATACAACACACACTATTTTCCCTAATCATTAACTGGTCCGAAATTCCATGGTGATGTGAAGGGAGGTTAGTAATGACGCATGATGTGGCACGTAAAGGCTGAGTGTAGCGTGTGAGGACACATCTGTTCCTGGAGGTGACTCAGACCTTTCTCTCCTCTCTCCCAAAGCTTCTTAGAGCCTCCTAAGAACCCAGTACATCCTCAACCTCAGCCCAAAAGCATCTCAGAATCCTTGATAAAAAGATTTTTTTCCCTGCTTCTTGGTATTTTGTTTACATTTGCGATGTCTTTGGCACTTTCCTTTTTATTATCAGAATAGTTCATCTCTGTGGAACATCTGTCTTATATCTCCAAACTCAGTGGCTGAGTTTCCTACTGTAGTGGTTAGCATATAGTTGCTCTGTGGGTTCAAATATGATCTACTGTGAAATGAGTCTGACTCTGCAGTTTAGGGTGATGTGCAACTGCTGGTTCACATGTGAGAGTGAGTCAGAAAGTGCCTATAAGTCTATACAAGCATCGCTTAACTTAGCCCATGTCCGCACCCCCCACTCCCCAGCCTTAAGGGATGTCCTTATGTCAACTGTGAACTGCAGAAAAGTCTAACATTGCTAAACAAACCACAGAAAAACTTCATGCTGCATTATCTGAGTGACTTTTGTACATTACCACATTATAGGACAACACATTTTTGCTGGTGATACAGGGTCACATAGAACATTTTTAGTTTGAGGACTAACTGTAGCAGTTATCCAACACCAAACTAAGTTGTGGTTGCCGTTTCAAAAACATGGGACAGAACCTGTCTGAACCAGAACACGTTATTAACACGCCAGAGCTCAGTATACAGCTCCCCTGTCATCGAGAATGTATATAGGCTGAACATAGTGGGTGACAATAGAGGTGATCCATGGAGCAGAGTGAGTTGAAGAAGAGAGCAATGACATTTCTCAAGAAATTACTCTGTGTACATGTATCCTTTTACAATTTAACACTCTTTTGTTTCCATAGCATATTTTCTGTGTTTTAAGTTACAATTTGTGCATGAATAAAATTTTGCAAACAGTGATCAATTGATAACATGTTAATCGTTGTGATCTGATATGAATTTGGACAAAATAACTCTGGTTGAAAAGTTGCTTTTTGCAGCCTAATGGTAGTAGGAATGGCCATTTTTTCAGTTCTTATTTACTTTTTTTTCAGTTCTTATTATTTAGTTTTCCAAAATGGATACAAATGAAGAATTATTAAAGGTATTTAGTTTATATTTAAAAGATACAAAAAGGTAATAACCAAAATGTAATGAGACATTTTCAGCTGGTACAACAAAAAAGGCTTTCACATATATCTTTATTTGTCTTTTGCCGTTATCTTTATGAGATCTGTTATCAGCTACAAATACACACACTTTCACCACAGTCTCTGCATGCCAAAGGAATTGTTTGTTTATAGACAGCCAGTATATTTGGCACCAAAGCTCAGAAATCAGGACAAGGTTTACCCCCGAGTGCTTTTACCTCAGATCGCCTGCCTTCGCTTCACTAAACATCTCCCTCTCACTCCCTCTCACTCCCTCTCACTTTTAACTACACTTGTTTCATACAGTAGAGTCATATTTAATAATGTTTTATATTTACATTATTTTACAAAATCAAATCCACAGTTCCACAATGACTTCACTTACACTACTGTCTGGACTGTCAGACTTTAAGCTTCTTAGTCTTCTGTGATCCTGTGTTTTGGTGTTGCCGTTTCATGTACTGCCATGTGTTATTTAATCGATTAGGTGCAATGTGCAGAATTGCATTATGTACATTTATGATATGTTGCATATTCAAAAACATAGATTTTGTTCCATGTTTCTTACCTCTTTATTTACATTGTTAGGTTTCCTTATCCATTAAAGTATTGATTTTAATATGCTTGTTGTGGCCCCCTAGGCCTTTCTACTGACAGCATACACAACAGTATACACAACCGATTAGGCCTTACATGTCTGGAAATTTCTGCCTTTCCTTGTTTTGCGAAAAAGGCAAAGACAGAAGCTCCTAACTGAAGATCAAATGGAAGAGGAGGAGCTGCTGTGGGCTGCTGGTATATAGTGTGTTTATGATTTCAGTTTTGACAATTATACCTGTGTCACAACTGACACAGCAAAAGCATTTTATAATTTAGTAAAAAAAAACATTTTTTGCTTAAATAGAAGTTCCTGAAAAAGTCTTGATGCAATAAACAAATTGTGTAGTGTGTAGTTTATTTAAGTAATAAACAAATTTATGCATTTGAAACCTACAAACATGTCAGTCACGACTCTAACACTAGAGGAAGCTTAGTATGTTTTATATATGTGCATGTGTGTGTGTGTGTGTGTGTGTGTGTGTGTGTGTGTGTGTGTGTGTGTGTGTGTGTGTGTGTGTGTGTGTGTGTGATGTGTGTGTGTGTCTCCAATGACAATAATTAGTACCAGTACTAGTGCTACTATATAATGATATGTAGCACTAGTACTACACTAGCATTTTTTCCTTTTCCTACAGAAATATTCAGTAGTTGTAGCTGTAGATATGCCAAAAAGGGTGGTACAGGATATAAGGTTCAGCAGTAAAACAGAACATCTTCAGAATAATACACCAGAGATGAATTAGAACAACTCTTTTTTTATTTTTTGTTATTCCCAGCAGTACTGGAAGATTAAAAAAAACATGGTGGTATGAGGCGCAGTAATGCATGATGCTAAGGGTCACGAGTAGGGTCTGCCTTTCTTCTGAAATGTTCATTAAATAAATACATAATTCACATTATCCAAGAACATGTGATTAGTCTTGTTTAAAGGTAATGGGTGTTTACAGGGCAGGAAATTCCAAGCAATCAAAGCCAGCACAAAAAGCTTTTTCCCCAGAGCTGTAGCACTTCTTTACCACAGCGGACACTTGGCATTTAAAATGACAGTAAACCATCAAACCCCATATTCTGTATGACAGTAACTCCTCTCTAATGAAATGCTACTTGCACTGTTGTAAATATGTATAATTACTCTCACTTGTAGCATACTTGGTGAATAAAGTGATTGATTTCGAAATATCTTTTGCAGCTTCTGATAAGCAAAGCCAGTGAATCTAATACACACACACACACACACACACACACACACACACACACACACACACACACACACACACACACACCACACACACTCATGCAGACACAGCAAGTAGCGGCACTGCCTGTCCTGCCTATCCTAAAATGACACATTACCACCAAGACCACAATCCCCACTCAGCAAAGCCAGGAAACCATACTCTGTTTAGAGAACCAAGCTAAGTCAAGAAGGTTTTTGTCCTATTTTCCCAACAATGAGCTTCTCTTATCTAATAGCTAACACACCCTGCCTCCCCGGGCACTGGCCACTGAGGTGTCGTCATTATGTCACACGCTCAACATGACATCTGGGATCGTACCCCTCTGCTGGGTGAGCTTAGTATTTCCCGGAAAGTTGTCGGGGCTTTTTGTTTTTGTCTTATTTTGTTGGGATAGTGAGGTTTTGACAACAAGAAATGAAAAGCAATCAAATAAATCAGAGATTATTACTTCCAAATAGGATAGGCCAAAGGAGAGGGGAAGCCTTTGGTGAGGTTCATCCAACTTGCGGGGTACATATTTTTATCATACAAAGAAATCTTTAAAACAAAAACAAAATGACTGGACATTTCTTTGCACCAATAGAGAAACCAAACACAAATCTTACTTAAGTTAAGGTTTCCACCATAGCTAGCTTTCCACATAAGGTTTTCCACCATAGTAATGCCACATAAGGACAAGCTTACCCTGTAATGCACAGCACAAGGGCTGCGTAGACTAGTGTCTCTTTTGCTGGATTAAAAATCAATTGAATAACCTTGTGTTTTCTTTGTCTGTACTGTCAGTGTGTGGAGTATTGTCTGTAGGTTTCTTGTTACTGCTCATAATAATAGCACATTATGTGTAAAAGAGAAGGGTGCGCAGTCAGTGACCGTGTGGGTGGGGTCAGGATAACGCTGTGGAATAGGGCTTGAGTCACAGTCTACCATGGATGTCTGGAGGTGAGGGCTTTTCTCTCCTTCCCAGACAGCAGCTGGGAATGACACATCTGAACCAAAGGAGACTCCTGTATGCCTCACTAGCTGATTGTCCTTTTTTGTCTTTCCAGCCTATGCTTCCCATACATGTCAGTGTCTACCTTAGCATGTCCTATAATGTTTGTCAACGCTTTCTTTTCTATTCGATTTTCCTTTGTTTCCTGGTCACAAATAGCAGTGTTTACTATATTGTGTTGTTATCCATCTGTTTTAGGAGAGTTTAGTAGCCGTCTGATTGGTCTTCTATTTTTGTGGTCAGCTTGATTCTGGGGCTCTTCAGGAAGGAAGACACATTGTCTTATAGCTGTTCCGTTTGCGTCAGCTGCCGTCCGCAACCACGACATTACTCTGACACTTCTTTTTTGAGGCTGTGGGGGGTTGGGCAGAGACTGAGAAATTATTTCTGTGTGTACATTGGAAGTGGATATTTTGTATAGTTTGTACATACGTACTGATTGCCACGTTTTTTATTGTGAGCCTGGTCATTGTGAGTTTTGTTTCATTGTGAGAATTGGTTAAACATCCAAAGTCAAAAAGATGTCAAAAAGATTTAGCTCATACATTCTGAATAAAGATTGTTGTTTAACAAGGAAGCTTTCTGGCAGCACAATGGTTATGATCATTACTGGCTGGAAAATGTTAAATGCTATCGCAGCCTAGCTCTTTTTGTATAACAGTAACATAGGTTTAACATATTACATTGCCTCCCTTGTTAAAGCCTCTAATCTTCATAACAATATTTAGATGCATTAGTGATCGAGTAATTATTATGCTTTGGGCGAACCTGTGGAAATGGCAGGATGAAGCGCAGATCCATTTGAATATGAAGATATTCAAACATGGCCCCAAAAATATTCAAGCATAGTTTTTCCATAGCCATTCAATTAAACTTAAAATTTTCCTACCATAACAAACAATCTTATAGGTCAGTATGTATAAATAGCAAAAAGGACGAAATCACCCACAGTGTCCTGTAGTCAAACGACAACAGATGAAAGCAGAGAGATGCGTAGACACAATGTTTACCGCTGGTTAGAAAGCACAAACTTCAATTTTATTTTATTCAACTGTATAACAATGACAAAGTATATAAAAGCACAGCTGTAGGCTCAGAATATGTGTATGCGTGTGTATATTTGTGTATGTATAGCACACATTGTATGTTAACAGAGTTGCTGCGGGAGGGAGGGTCGAGGGCATGATGTCACAAAGACTCTAACGACAGGAAAAAAACGTATTGATTTGATTTGACAAAGGAAAGCACTGCCTGTAAATAGACTCTGTATAACTCACACTGTCCTGGCCCAAAATCCAATACTGGGTGAGAGGTGTGTGGTATGTCACTCAACCCTGATAATATGCTTGATCTGAAACCTACAGACTTACAGACAGATGCTTCATGCTAAAAGGAAACTCCACCAATAGTAGATGTCTTGATATGTTTGCTTACTTTTGACTACATGCTTTACTCTATATAAACCTTTGCTATCTGTTTTGGGTGTATGTCTACGTATTTCTAAATTATTTATGTGCTGAATAATGTGTCATGAGAGAAAAAGTGCATGCATTATTCTGAGATTTGTTTTTCTCTGGTACACTACATGGCCAAGAGTATTTACACATCATCACATCATCATCCATCACATCTATATGAACATGCTATTCCAAAAATCATGTGCACTAAACATGAAGTTTCTGCCCAACCCTTTCCCTACCCCACCACCACCTTTCTGTGGTTAGAACAGCCTGCACTCTTCTGGGAAGGCTTTCCGCAAGATTTTGGCATGTGTCTGAGGGAATCTGTGCCCATTCAGTCAAAAGAACATTTGTGAGGTCAGGCGCTGATGCTGGATGAGAAGACCAGGCTCACAATCGACATTCCAGTTCATCCCAAAGATGTTGAGTGGGTTTGAGGTCAGGCCTGTGTGCAGACCCCTGGAGTTCCTCCTCACCAAACTTGTCAGACCACGTCTTTATGGACCTCACTTTGTAGACAGGGGCCCAGTCATGTTGGAACAGGAAAGGGCTTTCCCCAAGCTGTTGCCACAACATTGGAAGCGTATAATTGTCTAAAATGTCTTCATATGCAGTAGCATTAATATCAACCTTCACTGGCACGAAGCAGCTTAGTCCAAACCCTGAAAATATCCCAGACCTTCATTTCTCCTACACCAAACTTTGTTGTTAGCTCAGTGCACTCCAGCAGGTAGCCTTCTTCTGGCATCCACCAAACATC
>NC_135213.1:10937465-11049965 GCF_052324685.1 Brachyhypopomus gauderio | reverse complement strand
TGGTGCAATCAGCATGTGTGTGCATGTCTGTGTGTGCATCTGCGTGTGTGTGTGTGTGTGTGTGTGTGTGTGTGTGTGTGTGTGTGTGTGTGTGTGTGTGTGTGTGTGTGTGTGTGTGTGTGTGTGTCTGCTTCCATTTTCTGTAACGTAAAAATATTTCCCGTAATGTAAACCAGCCACAGAATTTACCTCTCTTCCATGTGTGTACCCCTCTCCCTGGGCCCTGCACACACTCACACACTCACACACATCACAGCTTCTGTTTGTATGGCTGGCACTAATGAGCATGGAATTTACCCATAATTCTCAGACATGAGCAAAAAAGAAAAAATAACATAAGAATCTTGGCAAAAAAATTTTTCACTCTGAGTACATTGACTGAATCAGCTCCTTAGAAGAGCCTATATACACACACACACAGATGAACATACAGCAGGAGACTGCTTCTTCAGAAAATTCACAGGTATTCACAATGTTATCAAAGCAAAATAAAAAAAAAAAGTAAATTAACTAACTGCCATAAGCTGCCATAAACTGCCATAAACTACTTTGCAGTTTTAACCCTTTAAATATATGAAGTACAAATTTAAGTATTAGAATATGCATGCTATATATATATGTATATATATCTGAAGAAGATTCAGGTTAGTAACTGTAGTGTTACTTAGAGATATTAAAAATTGTAGTGAAGTACAGTTTTCAGAGACACAGGACATTTCAGACAGAGGTCCTTCATCAGTAGTGCAAGCAAATGTGCTTTGAGCGAAGTGACTTTGAATGGTGGCTACAAGTGACTGAAATGTATGCTATTTAACTGAAATGCCTTGAGTTGAAGCCTTTAGTGAAAATCTCGGTAAGTCTGCTTTTTGTCTGCTTTTGTTCTGAGAACTGTGTTTGTACTGCATTTTGAACATTTTTGGAAGATAGATAGATAGATAGATAGATAGATAGATAGATAGATAGATAGATAGATAGATAGATAGATAGATAGATAGATAGATAGATAGATAGATAGATAGATAGATAGATGGAGAGAGAGGGGGAGAGAAAGTGTACAGTACATTTCAGATCCTTCAACAGCTGTGATCCAAAATCTTAGTCAGCCTGGTAACTGTCACTTAGCACTGGGGTTTTTCAGCGGTCAAGAGAACAGTTAGACTTTAGATGGCTTCACTAGACTTGTTGTTCACCAGAAGTCTTTCTTCAAAGTTAAAGCACAGGCAGTATTGACAGTAATGAGCAGAATATTCTACTAATAGTTTCTAAATCAGTATCAGGTATTAGTGCAAGCCATCAAGACTAATAGAGCACTGTGTTACCTGAATGTTTTACCATTTAAATAAACTATATGGTGTTGTAATGGTTTTACAAAGGCTAATGAGAAGATGTGGTATTCAGATTTCATTTTAATATAGGATTTACCTATATTACCTAAGTGGTTTTACTTTGCCACTTTTAAATGCAAACAAATTGTAAATGCTACTCTAACACTCACACACTTGTTTAAGCTCACACAAGCATCACAACAATGATGATTACTATGACTACACTATACTTACACCAAATATGTATATTATAATGGTCTTTAACAATTTCATGCTGTCGTCTGTGACAGAGAGCTGAGAGGTGGTAGATAGGAATATATATATATATATATATATATATATATATATATATATATATATATATATATATATATATATATTGCGAGAGAGAGAGAGAGAGAGAGAGAGAGAGAGAGAGAGAGAGAGAGATTGTAGTAAAGTAAAACAAAGTTTCAAAAGAAACAGGACAGAGGTCCTTCATCGGCTGTGCAAGTGAAGTGATATATAAATAGTTCTGACAAAATATTGATTATATTGCCACTGTTATACTCACAATGGCAAAAAATGTATTTACAAATGAAGTATGAAGTGTTCCTATTTAACTGGTATTACTACGTACCTTCAGTCCAGTCATTTCAGTTGCTGGGAAGAGAGAGTTAGTGTCATGGATCATTATAAATGCAATTGTGCTGTATTTTACAATGCTTCTGACAGTAATCTTATAAAATCTTGTAGAATATTTCTGAGTTATTTTCTAAAATGGTTGAACTAAGCATTGTTATTTCTCCAGGTATATAATCGAATAAGTGCCAGTGCAAACCTTCTTACAGTCACTATGTTACTGATGCTTACAGAGTAAGTAAAGCTTTGATGATTGTGTGGGAAAACTGAGCCTATAAACAATGCAATTAATTACTCTATTGATTTAATCCTCTCACACGCACTTGTCTATGATAGTGTTGTAACAACAGCAATAATAAGTGTTGTTCATGTTTGTGAGGGGAACCGACCCTTCATAGTGAATCAAAACTGTTATTTTACTGTACTGTTTTACTAAGAAACTCACATAGACTATCTCACCATTTAATGCATCCATCTTCACTTCATTGAATTCATCCAGTACTGTAATTACATTTCACTCTACTTTTAAATGCTGGCCCATTAACTGCTAATTTTAAAGTGTGCTAATTGCAATAACAAAGAAAAAGAGATCTGGTAACAGCTTTTACTTACAGTGCAACATAATCAGTTGTTGAGTTGGTAATCAATGTGCAGTGCTCAGATCTGAGTCTGATCCTTTGAGAAAAGAGGATACAAATCTACGTAGCATTTAACTGCAGGGGTAAATTCATCTTATGTCATGTACTGTACAAGATTTGACAGATGGAGCATATGTAAGACTAGCTGAAAATGCATCACGTATTTAATGTTTTCAGAACTGCTTCATCTTGATTTGATGTTTTGATTATGCATTTATTTTAATGGGTTTTGACGTGATGTGGGATAAAGTTATAAAGGAAGTTATTAACACACTGAGGTGAGAGGAGGTGCAGAGTTTGGCTTTGAGCTGAAGAGAATGCACAAGGTGACATCCTGTCAGCACACAAACAAAACATGAAGGAGCTGAAAAAGGTGAACCTCAGCCCTTTGTTTACGAGAGAGAGTTGTGGTGTGGTATTTCCATCAGTGTGTGTGTGTGTGTGTGTGTGTGTGTGTGTGTGTGTGTGTCTGTCTGTCTGTCTGTCTGTCTAGCAGAGGGGAAATGTATTTTTTGCACATAATACTTAAGTGTAAAATGTACGAGTTAAATCATATATGCTAGCATCTGTAACCGATTAATTAAAATATGCATGCATTTCTTCAAGAAGTTAAAGGACACAGTAAGATCCATTTTGTAAAAATATTACTCTTTAATATAAATTATTGAAATATTTTATAAATATAAATATGTGCAAAGTTCCTTGCTGCATTTTCTGTTGTAATGCCTTTGTTTTCAAGCTTGCACTCTGGGTCATGAGACTAGACCTTAAGATGCCACATCTTTATAAAAGACAGAGTACAAAACATGTTGTCCTCTTGTGGTGACACATGTAAACATCTCAATTTGTCAAAAATACAAAAAAAGCAATTAGTACAAGTGGAACCATAAGCCCTTCCTTTGACTCACAATACATTCAATTAATGATAGACAGCATGTCTTGCTGAAAGAAACACTACGTCACTGTTATTGAATGGGCAATATGAGGCATGACAAATTTCTCCTTAGCACATACAGAACAAACGTGTTCCTGTTTTTAGAGGAACGTAATCCTCCGTGTCAAACTCCAGGATCAGCAAATAAGGGTCTTGCATACTGTGCTTGGCTTTGTTTCACAGCACATTAACTGTCAACTCTTGGAAGTTTGCATTGTGTTGTAATTTCATCACCAGCGTGTTGGATCTATAATCATCTGCCATTTCCCAGCAAAACCAAAATGGTTTGCTTTGGCTCCTGTCGAGGGCAAAGTTACAACAGACCACTGAGTTTTCCTTCAGAGCAAGCTGTAAGACCAGGGGCTGAAACCGCCTGTAGTAACAGGTCTCTCCTGTCTGCTTTGATCCTTCTGTATCAAGTTCTTTTTTTTTTTCAAGCGTCAGTCTCGTGTTGTGACCCGGCACTGTGGCCAGTGTTGACACAGCGGTGCCAGTAGTGAGTAACCGCCCCCCTTGGCCTCCGCATGCTCACTTATGAGGCAGTCACGCTTGGCAAGCCTCAGTGGAAATGTATATGTCACTGCAGACAAGCAGCTCAGAGCATTCCCTTAGACACGAGTGGCCAGAAGTCTCCTTTCAGCAGAGGCAAAATGTCAACTGAGGATGAAAGAGTGAGACTGAGCTTTCATTTCCTATGGTCAAACGCTGCAGAATGACAGCTGCACACTTAACCCTTGAACCGACTATCTGTCATTTGTGTTAATCTTCAAGTCAGTGTTTTCCAAATGTTTTCCAAATGAATCCGGGAATTAGAAGTTGTAGGTGACAGGAGGAGACTGTCCCCTCTGCTCCGTCCCCCGTCCACGGCTGCTCCGCTGTCAGTTCAACAGTTCGTCCCGTTGCGTGCCGATACATACTTTGTGCTGTCCATCACACAACAGCCACCTGCCAAAGTTCACACTATGGCGGTCAAAGGCACAGTAGGCCACAGCTGGCCAGCAATACTGAAAGATTTCGGAGCAGTCCGCTCGGACCCTTAATAAATTCCAGAGCCCTCCAATACTGCCTTGCTCTCCAGCTTCTGGTGGGGTTTTGCCGGTCGATTCCACCACTGCCCGTACGGTTCGGTGTATCTAAAGACAAACCTGGTTCGGCCTCTGTGCTCCAGAACCACGTGGCGCTTATTAGATGGGCGCATCATACGCTTGGAGGAACTCTTGGAGAGTCTGAGGCAGCTGGTCCCGTTTAGTGGACACGTCTATGTGGCCATTGAGAGTCTTGCGACAGAGGTGCTGCAGCGTGGACATGCTGGAGGCCAGAGGTCGTAGCAGCTCCAGTGGGATCTTCTCTCCTCCAGAGTAGATAAAGTACGTACTCCCATCCACCGCACCGCTGCCCCCGACACCGTCCACCCCAGCTTGTGCCACGGACTCAGCCCCCACACCTCGGGCAGAGGGCATGTAATGGTGTATCAGTTTGAGGACGCAATCGAAGCGCGGGACGGGCACCGTCTGCGAGCTCCTGGGGTCCGTCTGCAGGAAGAAGGAGCAGGTGTCACACTGGACTCGCAGGTTCTTGGTGCCCGTGGCCGTCTTCACGCTGAGGGTGAAGAAGTGGTGGTGGTCGGAGCTGTCGCGCACCAGGAAGGTGCCGGGCGGCTCTGCGCTCAGCAGGGAACTGGCCTCCTTACCGCTCAGGGCGCTCCAGTAGAAGCCGCTCTCCTGCAGTTTCTGCACGGCCGCCAGCACCATCTGATACTGGGCCCTGGAGCTGAAGGTTTTGAAGCGGTGGGGGGGCCGGCACACTCCGCCTTGAAAGGGGCTGCTGCTCATGACGCTATCAAACCTGCTGTGCGTTACCATGGCGCTATGTCTGAGCCCCGTCCCGCCCAGCCTCCGCTGGCGCTTGGGGTCCAGGGCCGAGGAGCCGTCCCAGCCAGGGTGCACACGCACCGGGGAGCAGCAAAGTAAAGACCTGAGCTCCCACGTCTCCTCAACATCCAGGAGCAATGATGTCTCAATGGGTATGGCATGCAGCTAAAAACAAAGGCAAAAAAGAGGAAAACGTGTAAGTGTTTGCTTGGCAGACAGCAGTGGATGCACGACACGTTTAATGTGCTTCTAGATGCCAGATCTTAGACATGTCTGTTATCTATCCGCACAGATTTAGATGGTACATACACACGAAGCACTCGTAAAAGAGGATACATGTATTGTGCATGCGTGAATATATATTCCACAGAGCATCTTACGCAGTGTGTAGATAGAAGGTAACGTGTGTAAGATAAACTTTTAAACAGGCAACACTTTCTCGCATGCGCTTTTGAAAAGCAAGAAATGTGAATGAATTCTCCATTTATTGTTTGTTGTGAATGACCCAGTTCATCATTCATACCTAAAAGGATCTATCTCGTGTTTCATTATAAATGTACGCTTGACCCAAAAGCACGGAAAGGTAACATATTTCATTCTAAAACTGAAAATGCTAATTCGAGGCATGAGGGTGTAACTCTATACATCTCTTCAGAGTTTATCCAAAGGTAGAATCCGTAACCGAAATCGGCTGGTAACATCTCGCTGCGGCGCCTAAGAGATCAGTACATCTAACACGCCAATGCAAATCACACAACATGCATAGCGATAGACTACCATTACTTCACAGATGAGGCGTACACAGCTTTAATATGGCTTGCATAAATCGTTCATAAGCGGACATAATAAGCAAAACGGTTATAATTACCTTGAAAGTCTTATCCGACCAAATCTTGAACTTGCATTTAAAGAGAGAACTATATAGCTTCTTGTGTGATCCTTAGTCTACGTTGTAAATGGCGTTGGGAAAGTGATGGTCTTGTGGAAGGTTTTGTGTCAGACCATTTGTGTTCAGTTTGAAAACCCTCTCACGTCTCCCCCCGATGAGGGGTAGTGGAAGTACTGTTCTTCTCATCGAGTCAGCCTGATATTTCTAAAAGGCTCCACCCCTCCGTTTTTCCAGTAAGCAACCACACACACGCACACACACACACGCACACGCACACGCACACGCACACACACACACACACACACACACACACACACACACACACACACACACACACACACACACACACACACACACACACACACACACACACACACACACACACACACTCTCACTCTCTTGGCGGACTGCCAATAAATAATCAGCGTGACCTTTTTCTACGGGACGATTCCTGGTATTCGGAGTCCTCCCTTCCCCCTTCACCGTCAGCCTGCAAGGTGAAAAAGTTGAAGCTCCCTTGCAGAATTAGCTAGCTAGCTATAGGCTATAGCCCGCGTACAAAAAGAACTTAAGAAAGTATTTTAAATTCCCAATGTGTAAAATTAGCCGATACGTAAACACGTCACACAAATATAAATATATAAATAAATAAATAATTAAAAACATTTGATATGTTTGATATGATATATATATGTATATATAAAAATTATATATGTTATATATATATATTAAAAACATATATAATTTTTATATATACATATATATAATTTATTTATATAGTTATATATATGTGTGTGTGTGTGTGTGAGAATTTATATATATATATATATATATATATATATATATATATATATATATATATGTCTACAGGGTAAGTATGTGATTCAGTTGGTGATACTGCCCTGTACGCCATCTAAAGGGTATAAACGGAAGTAAGACAACGGAAGGTTCATGCATTTAAAATCCATAAGTAACTAGTTACAATAATGTGTAAAGCTTGTAAAGCTGCTTTTGTGATGTTATTAAGCATATGATATTTAAAGATCAAAATTGCCTAAATATAATAGATTTCGCTAACGTTCTTATCCTATGGTATCTATATCCATTTTGTGTCTGTTAACGTCTTAATTATAGAATATAATCAGTCTCATATATGTGTGGGTATAACTGTAATTTCTAGTCCACTGCACTGTCCGATATAATTTCATAATGTGTGAAATATAGCAGCACTATGTTATGGACTCCTGGCGCTAAAGTCAAACATAAAGTTTTAGTGTTCAAAAACGCTCCGGGTAAGATGGCGGCCCCCACGACGGGCAGAAGACTAGTGCATTCTGTGCACACTTATGCTCCTGCTCTTTTTGGAATATTCTCCAAAATCTCGGAAAGATTCTTTAGGACACGTGACAAGAGAAGAGGGTAAATTCAGACTATGCTTAGTCAAATAGGAAAGCACGAGAATGAAATAAAAGCGTTGTACTGAAGCGTGGTATTTAGCTAGAGCTTGCTAGCTATCTAGCAGCTCCAGGACGTTGATGGTTAAGCACCTCCACATCTTACCGGATTTTATTGTTGTACACTTAAAAATCTATTTCACTTTTTATTCTGGTTGTTTTCTATGAAAACACATCGGTATTCTACAATTCCTTGTCAGTGGGCTGGTTTAGAAATGTAACATATAGCTAAGGTAAACTGTAGTTATATGAGTATATTATATGAGCTATATTAGCATATTCGAGCATCATTTAGTTTAGCCAAAATCAGTAATACGTTGTGTTTAGGTTGTTTGTCGTTTCTATGCTTGGATCTTTGCAGTAATCAAATCACATCCGCTTTCTGGATGAAGTGGTAACTTATCTGGGTTAACTAGCTCGTTATGCCAGTGAGTCAGTGTGGTGTTGGTTAGAGTCTGTTCAGATAAGAGAGGCTGACGTTTGAATTTTGGAGTGGTCCCATCATGGATTTTCTCATAGACCATTGATGGAGTTTCCATTGCGTATTGACCATTTCCCCCCTCATAATCTGTTGCAACATAACTATGCTGCATGAAATTGGTTTTTACTTCAAGATTAGATTGTAACTTCATCCTTATGTAGTAAGCAAAGTAAAAGCCTACACAGTGTACATGGCCCTGTTAAATGTCACATACCCAAAATAATGTGGACAGGACCGTGTTTCTATTCTTAGCAGTTTTGCTTTTGCAGCCATTTTCAGATTATGCTTAATCTTTAGTCCTCAGTCTTAAAATTTGCCTTTTTGTAGTGGTATGATTAGGGTAATTATCTCACTTCTGTTAGTCTAATAAATTGTTTTTCTGAGCACTGGGTTATATTTGAGCAGCCATGATTCTTCTGTACACTTGAAGAGAACGTGCAACTCCCCACAACAGCCATACCACGGCAAAGTAGATAAGTGAAGTGAAACTGGTTATAAAGGCAACCATGTTGGCTGCCAATATTGTAGTTCTCTCTTTTTGCTATGTTTTATATATACAGTGTGTGATGGCATTAATCATGGAAGTTCCATTGCGGGTGGGAGGATGGGGACTTATCTTCAAGATGTAATTAGTTCAATGTTGTGTAAAGGCAAAGAATTAAGCAAACCGATCAATTCTGCTGACTTACACTGTATTGCCAAAACTTCCTTGACTCACATATGAGCTTAAGTGACATCCCATTCCTAATCCATAGGGTTCAACATAACGTTGGCCTACCCTTTTCACCCTTTTTCAGAACAGCTCTTCCGCTCCTTTGGGACGGTCATCTGCAAGGTTTAGGAGTGTTTTTATGGGGATTTTTGACCATTCAGAAGCGCATTTGTGAGGTCACATTGTGATGTTGGATGAGAAGGCCTGGCTGTCAGTCTCTGCTCTAGGCTAATTCATCCCAAATGTGTTCTATCAGTTTGAGGTCAAGACACTGTGCAGGCCAGTCAAGTTCATCCACACCAGACTCTGCCATCCATGTCTTTATGGACATTGTTTTGTGCAAGGTTGGACAGTCATGTTGGAAGAGGAAGGGGCCAGCTCCAAACTGTTCCCATAAATTTGGGAGCATGGAATTATTCAAAATGTCTTGGTATGCTGAAGCATTCAGAGTTCCTTTCACTGGAACTAAGGAGCCAAGCCCAGCACCTGAAAAACAACCCCACACCATAATCCCCCCTCCACCAAACTTTACAATTGGCACAATACAGTCAGACAGGTATCGTTCTCCAGGCAACCACCAAAGCCAGACTCGTCCATCAGATTGCAAGATGGACAATTACAATTCATCACTCCAGAGAACGTGCCTCCACTGCTCCAGTGGCGGCGTGCTTTACACCACTGCATTCAACGCTTTGCATTGCACTTGGTGATGTATGGCTTGGATGCTCAATCAAACCATTCCATGAAGCTCTCTGCACTGTTCTTGAGCTAATCTGAAGGCCACATGAAGTATGGATGTCTGTAGTGATTGACTCTGCAGAAAGTTGGCGAATTCTTCGCACTATGTGCTTCAGCATCCGCTGACCCCACTCTGTCAGTTTACGTGACCTTCCACTTCGTAGCTGAGTTACTGTCGTTCCCAAACACTTCAATTTTCTTATAATATAGCTGATGGTTGACACTGGAATATTTAGGAGTGAGAAAATTTGACAACACAGGTAGCTGGTCTTGTGACCGAAGGGTTGTAGGTTCGATTCCCAGGCCTAAGGCCATGACTGTGGTGCCCTTGAGCAAGGCACCTAACCCCAACTGCTCTCCGGGCGCCAGGTAAGGGCTGCCCACCACTCTGGGCACGTGTGCACCACAGCCCCGTTGTGTGTGTGTGTATGTGTATGTGTATGTGTATGTGTATGTGTGTGTGTGTGTGTGTGTTTTAACTGCACAGATAGGTAAATGCAGAGGACAAATTTTGCTTGAGATGAAAATCATAATTGACAAATATGGCACATTTTTTGAGTATGGTTTCTCTCTCCATTTGTGCTTCTGTGTCTTGAGTGATTTTCTAGATAACTGAAAGGATCCTGTTGTCATTATATACTAAATGTCCTACTAGAGTGTTTAGTCATTAATGTGATATCAAGCAGTTGGAACATCTTTGTTGTTTTGTTGTATTTTCTCTTCATTGTATTGCTTATTCTTAGTGTTCCACTGGCTGTTCTTTTGTCCTGAAGTTGCCAGACACAAACATCTAGAGTGGGGAAAAATAAAAGCCTATGGTTAAGACCGGAATGACTGCCACTATCACATGTGGGTGACAGAACTTTTAAATTAGAGATGACAATCCATTAAGCAGTTTCTAAACCAAATGTCAGGAAAACCCAACAGTATCTCACAAACTCCTATTTAATTTTGTCTAGTTGTTTACTATGTTAACTGTTTCTAAATCATGCATAAGTGTCACATGCATGAGGGCAGACTTAAGTGTAATATCCTGCTTGGCCTTTATAGGTTATTTGCACGACTTCACTGAACAACAATGACACAGAGATATTGACCAAAGTTGGAAATCCAGACATTTGACCATTACTTTCTTTCACAGTTTATGCTTTTTTCTCAAGAATGTATAGCATTAAAAACAAGTCCTGTGTCTGGACATTTTGAACATTTGTATTATAGTGCACGTGCGCATATAAACTAATTGGTGGTGGAGTTGCCATGGTGATCGAATATCACAGCAGATTGAAATCTGAATGCGCTGTCAGAAGGCATGTCATTCATGGGAATTAGCTAATAGTTTGTAGTATCTACTGGGACACAGCATGTGGTTAGAGTGGCTGTATTGAAATGGAGCAAGTGCTTTGTTTGGATTGTGAACCACAGTGATCAGTAAGGTCAGGTTGATGAACAATGTCCCCATCCATTGTTGGTGGCTGACACCCAATGTTGAACCAGCAACATGATGCCACTCAATTAGTTAATTAAACATGGGACTTACCTTTGTATATTACTGCTTCCACCTGACCCCTGACCTCCCCCACTACGTCGTCATCCTTCACAAAGTTCCCCTTAAAGACGTCGTCATATGCCAGTTACGTAGACATCGCTCAACCGTAGCGGTCAGATTTCAGAGGGTGAAAGTTACCCGAAAGTGTAGACAGAACCGTTGACTCATGTATGTCTTTTATTGCATTTTATTTATTTGCTTTTGGGGTGGCTCCAGTCAGTGCTCGGTCATGGTGTCTGTGCATGCTGGCCTAAGGGGTGCGGCCCTCTTTCTGTTTGTAGAAGAAAGACTTATGTTTGTGTGGTGAGAGTTGGTTCAGCAGAGAAAAACATGTCTGGGATTGGGTTGTGTAGAACTTAAGATGACCTTGGTGTTTGGCAGGGAATCTGTGTAGGGCTTCACAGTTGGTCTTCATGCCATCTCGGTATGACCCTCTTGTCAATACATTTGCCTTATTGTTTTAGTAATTTTGCTACTGTGTTCTTGAATGTATTCAAATCATCAAGTGCTGGAAAAGAATAAGTCTGCTAGTTGCACAGCTTTCAAATTATTAGTGTCATTTTGTAATGAAGCAGATCCACATTGGAATTAAATTTAGCATGTCTAAGATTTCTGTTGTTTAGCACAGTCATTTTACCAATGGACATTCTTCAAGAACCACTGTCATTCACCCAGCCGAGTGTGGTGTTTTACCGCCTCTACTGGACATCGCCCCTTGAAGCCAACCACCATCTCACAGTGTGTTTTTGATTTCACTTTATTAGAAGAGAACAGGTGACAATGGGTTTTTAGTGTTGCTTTGATTTTGTTATTTTAAGTCAGTAGAATTTCCAGAAAGTATATTAAAGTTTGACCATGTCGTCACACAGTTACTTTTTAACATGGCCTCAACCTCAGACTGTTTTAGCACAAAAAAAACAGCAAAAAACCCAAAAATGGATTAAATCAATTAGCAAACATTGCTGACATAAGGAGGAACTGAAATAGGAACAAAGAATTCATGTCAAAGGGTTGTGACTGACGTGAGGAATTGACCAGAAATTACATTATTCCCCCAGCCACGCTTTTTGAAATACCAGAATTTAATTTCAATCTAAACGCATGTCACAATTATGACGAATTTTACAGATCTCTGTACAACGCATAATCTGCCCCAAAAATAAGTTTATACTTTAATACTTTATACTTTAAACTTGTTCCAGAAACCTCTCTGCCTTTATCCTTTAACTCTAAGGGCTGTTTGTTTGTTTGTTTCCCCACCGTGGGCCCCTGCAGGTCCTCCCTGCTACTCCTCGCCCCCCTCCTGGCTGAGGCGGCCCCCATGCCGCTGGCCTGCTCCAGGCCCCCGGGCTCCACTGGAGCCGAGGGTCTTCACTCCTGCTTCCGCTGGATTGCTGATCACGTGCCGGCGTTCAAGGTCCCCGGGGGTCGCGTCCACGTGCTCCACTCCCCGGATGAGTTCTATCAAGCTATGAAGGTGTGCGTGTCGGCCTGTGTGCGTTTGTGGGTGTGAAAGTTAGGCCCATAACCAGTAAAACCATCGTTGATTTGTTTGGGACTATCATTCAGGCCAGAGAATGTGCTTTGTGACTACGTGTGCCTATAAAAAGAAAAAGGAATGCAAATGTCAAGCTATTCTTATCACATCTGTCTTTCTCAAAAAGGTTACAGGAGAGAGAGTTGGTTTGCTGGCACAAGGCTTTTTTGCTTGGACAGGTGGGAATGTGTAACATTTAAAGAAGCTGATTTCCTGGTCTTGAAATATATGCATCTAATTGTAGAACTTTATATCGTAATGATGCAAATTGCATCCAGGACAGTTCTTAGGGGACAAATACAGATTTTAAGTGGAAAAAACAGTAGTACATATCAAAAAGCGATTTAATGAATTAAACAAAAGTATTGTTGTGTTAAGATAAGTTTAGTTACTTTCTGTGTGTGATTTTAGAATGAATAAACAGTTGCAGGTAAATGTTATATAAATCCGTAGTGTGTTTTTTTTTATCATAGTTTGAACACTATTGTTAATATATAATAGTGCACCAAACGTAAAATGTGAACTTGGATGTATTATGAAGCCTACAGCCTTTTTTTTTCTCAGTGACTTGAATATCAGCATTGTTCAGTATAACTACCACAATTATGGCGGCTGGGTTTTTTTATTTGTTCTCTTTATCTGTTTATAAATGGAATGATAATGAGGCATTTTGAACGGCTGCATTCTTTCAGTCTGACTAGTTTGTGAATAAGTACTATAGTCTGTTTCTTTCCCAAACCAGGAAATCTCCATATTTTTGTCTGTTGTTAGTAAGTCTGATGTTGTTATAAGTTACATGACTTGCTGGTTGCTGACAGTATAACATTCCACACTTGGTAAAATCATTTGACCTCATTGCTTAATAAGAAAGTCTTCATGTAGTGTTAGTTTTCAAACCACAGAAGTCACTGTTAAGCCTGTTCTTCTTGGTTTCTTGCTTGTTACCGCCAAGCTGTAATTTTATCATTATAACAACAATCATTAGATCTTAACAGGACGTTTCATATTTAACAACCCTTGTAGTTTTTAGTCCTTGTGAAGCTGTCAACTTCACTATTCCTAATATTTGAAAGACACAGACCCTTGAACAGGGCACCTGTGTGTCTTGGCACTCTCATGGTAACATGGAAATGTAGCAATGGAATAACAGACTAGCTTTTCAACAGCTTAAACCATTTTATTTACCAAGTTTGTCAGAGGGGGTGTGCATAATGCACATTGCTCTTATGTACCATATTCTTTCAGCGGGGAACTCTTAGCCCCTATGGGACCGAATCGCCCTCCAAGCAACTGACAAACAGTGTACTGTTGAAAATGCTAAGCTGTATAATAATGTTTTTGTTAAGATATCATACATATGTGTTTATGCAGGTACGCATCAAGACAGCCAAGCATCGAGTAGTGATGGCGTCCTTGTATCTTGGCACCGGACCACTAGAACAAGATCTTGTATGTTTTCCTCATGTACTGGTACTACCTGTTTAAGTGAAAGTCTACTTCATATAAGAATTTCTAAAAGTCAGGGGAGCCACTACTGATGCATTTAAAAAGTGAGGGTGCCATGTAATTTTCCCCTGGGATGAATAAAGTATTTCTGATTCTGATTAATTATGTTTGCAGACAGTAGCTTGTAAACCTTTAATAGGGATCCCGAAAGTAGCTGGTAATGATGTTTGCTTTTTAACTTTGGCGGTCTTTGTGTGCAGGTTGATTGTATAGAGGAGGCACTCCAGCGCTCACAGGAAGAGGCTGCTTCTGGTTTAAAGGTGTCTGTGCTGCTGGACTACACCAGAGGATCGAGAGGCAGGTGTTCTTCAACTGCTCTGTCCCGAACTTTCTTAACAAGTGTTGCTCGTGTCTTCAGTTTGGAGAACACAGTAGATGTGTCCGCGTGTTATAACACGAGCACTGCACCTGTGTTCCTGAGAAGGAAATGAGTGCTTAGAAAAACCCCCTTCAACTTCCCTACTTCTTTTCTGTGGAACGATCGCGGCCCGCGCTTGTCATTTCTAACGCAGCCTGTTTTGCTAATGTCGTGGTGTCTTTGCTTCCATCACACTGCCCGCACTTCTGCTGTAAAAGTCCTTCACCGTACTAGGAAGACCAAAATGGTCACGTAATGTCTTAAAATACATCACAGAACGTTCCTGTCAAGCTGGGGTTTTTTTTTTTTTTGTTGTTGTTTATTTTTTTTGGTGCGAGTTTGCTTCGTCTTTTCCAGGAAAGAGTAATTCGCGTACGATGCTGCTCCCTCTGCTGCAGCGTTACCCGGAGCAAACGCGGGTTGCTCTGTACCACACTCCAGACCTGCGAGGCCTGCTGCGCCTCCTCGTCCCCAACCGCTTCAACGAGACCATCGGCGTGCAGCATATCAAAGCCTACCTGTTTGACAACAGTCTCATTATCAGTGGGTAAGGAGAGGCGAACAAAGGCACACGCCCATTTCTCATCAACTGCAGATGCCTACGGGACGTTTACCGTAGATGCTTGTAATTTTCAGTTTACTGCATCTAAATATGTTTGTTTTGCTATGCTCCAGAAAGCACCATCCACTTTTCATATATTGTATATTTTTCTTTAAATATGATTCAACAGTGTTAAATTATTGTTTTACAACAAACAATTAAAATGATTGTTTCAGGTTTCGTATTATACACTGTCGTGCCAAAAGTCATGGGACAGGAACTAGTATCGTGTGCGACCATGGTTTCATGGGGTCTTTACCATCAGCCCAAAACAAATGGTACCATGACACATCAGACCATGCCACATGTTTTCAGTCCATGTTGAGGTCCAGTTAGCAACCTTACAACCCAGGTGATGTCATGTCAACAGAAGTATTCTCACGCTTCTCGTCTCATTTTATAGACGCTAAAGAAAGCTGCACTGACCTGTGGGAGATGCATGATGGGCCTCCTGCATCATATGTGAATGTTATTTTCTGCCACAGTCTGTTCACACTTCATATACCACCATGACCTTTGACCCGTCAGTGTGTTATTGTTTTACTTTAAAACCCGGCCACGATAAACGCATCACCGCTTCAGATAGGGTGCGGGGATGAACAGCGATGAACGCCAGTGAGTGGACAGAATCAGCACGGAGCGGTCGTTTGTATTTGCAGGGCCAATCTGAGTGAGTCGTACTTCACTAACCGTCAGGACCGCTACCTGCTGGTGGAGGACTGTGGAGAGGTGGCGGATTTCTTTGCTGAGCTGGTGCGTGCTGTGAGTGACATCTCACTACAGTTGGAGCATGACGACACCGTCCACGTGGTTAAAGGAATGGTGCACCCCTACAAAGGCGAGTACTTAAAACGTGTTACACGCCGAGGGTATCTAAAGTATGTCATCCAGCATGAATGAGGAACTCCCTCGTGCGATTGAGAAACCTTTTAGAAGACTGCCAGCCTACCCTGATGTCTGTTACACAGTTGAAAAGAGCTCTGGATTGTTTTCATTGATGCGTCATGGCACTCCCATGTGTCCTCCCACACTAATCCTGTAGGGCCTTTTTCCCCCACCCATTTACTTCCGTGTAACTTGCACTTTTCGTTATTTCCCCATGCTCTAGGTTCGTGGCTTTAGTCAGTCCAGTGCGTGGCAGGCTTCAGAGATGTTGGTGGTAGCAGTGGCAGAAGCGGTGTGTCTTCCACTCCCAACTGCTCCGCGGGCTCGTTGGGGACCACGGGCAGGGGAGTGAGTGATCACGCGTAACCCAAGCACCTGCGCTGTGAAGCCAGCACCGGGCCATGACGTAACCACTCCAGAAGGGGACTACAGTTTGTCACAGAACCCAGAAATAGATTGATGATGTCACCTTGCTGATGGTAAACGATCTGCAGAGGGAGGGAGAGTGCAGAGGGGACGGAGACGGGAAGGTGGAAGACGGGACTCGCAGGACTCTTGTCGAGACTGTGGTCATGTCGAGGAGAGACGGGCTGATGGGCAGAGTGTGGAATCTATAGATGAACGACAGGCATTAGTAGGAGACGGCGTCGGTCAAAAAGCATTTAAAAGAAAATGAAACGCTGCTAAAAACCCGTTTATGGATTTGCAGCACTGATTTTGTTCACTCTTAAGTCCTTGTGCCTTTTAGGTACATTTTTTAAAAATGATGCAGAGGTACGATAAAGGCAATGCTTGCAAGCTGCTGTTCTACTAAACTGGAGATGCTTCATTGAGAAGTCCCATCTGCTGAGTCTGCAGTTTGTTGCCTGTGTAGCTCCAGTAATCGGATCCTCCTGCCTGTCGGTAAGAGCGGCTGAACTCCACGGCCCTCTTAACTGGATGTGTTTGGTCCTCAGAGGGTGTGAGGGCCTGGGGTTGCTGGTCTGCAAGCCTGTGGGGAAAGCCCCTGTCTGTGCCATCAAAGCAGTTTGTTTTGCTCCACACATATTTGTGGGTTGTCTTCCCTTTTTCAGACAGCAAACAGACTTCCGATCAGCCTCTCCCACGTCATTCTCAACACGTCCTTCTTGTGGAGTGCACGACCAAACTGGCCCCAGATCAGGAGGCTTTGCCCATATGTTACGAAAACACTGCGCTTTTGTACAGAAACTAATTCATTATTTACAGATTGCATCTCTTTCTATGACTCACTGTGGCACATTATGTCTAGCAGAGGCGCCAGGCTTTGACAGAGCGCTTTCCAGATGGTCAGCAGTTATTGACCCATGTCTCTGAGGTTTGGATTATGCATTTGCAAGATCTTAGATATGAGCAACAGCTTCAACTGAAGAAGTAGTATTGGCAGTGGTGTTCAGTACATGTATCTACATCAACCGTAAAATGGATTGGTTTTTCTTCCAGACTGCTTAGAAAACACTAAAGGTGCCGGATGTCGTTTGCTATTGCAATACATCTTCACCTGACGTTAATGCTAAGATTATGCAGACAGGAAACGATGTATCCAAAAACATTTAACGTCTCACTCTGATTCCCAGGCAATCGGGCCGACTTCTCCTCCTCAGCACATCAGCGAGTCATGGAGGTGCTGAATGTGGCCCGGGCCCGGCAGCAGCAGCTGGAGTTGGAGCACTCGAGAGATTCGGACTCTGAACTGGAGTGTGGAGAGGAGCCAAGAGACACCTGGCTCTTCCCTCTTGTGCAGATGAAGCCCCTGGGCATCCAACTGGACGAGGAGGTCACGCAGCGACTGCTTGCAGAAGCAGGCGGAGATTCCACCGTCTACTTGACGTCTGGCTACTTTAACCTGACACAGACTTACATGAGGCTGGTGCTGGGAGCTGCAGCAGACTACCGCATCCTAATGGCCTCCCCGGAGGTCAACGGGTTTTTCGGCGCGAAAGGAGTAGCCGGAGCCATCCCTGAGGCTTATGTCCACCTCGCCCATCAATTCTATAGCAAAGTGAGCAAAGATTCTGATTATGAAGCATTTAGGACCAATCTATGTGAATAGATGTGAACGGTTTTGTATTTAAACCTATTTTTAAATCGTACAACTGTTGCCGCTTTCTTGCAGGTTTGTACGCTGGGTCAACAGGGTCGTGTCCGGCTACATGAGTACCATCGGCCTGACTGGACATTCCATGCTAAGGGTGAGTGCAATATGATTCATTGCCCTGTATATACACCATCACCTTTAAATACACTGTATTATTAGAGGCACATTGGTGTTAAGTTTCCATTAAACCCTGCGACGGACACTTCAGGATACCTGGAAAACTCATTTTTAATGCACTGAGTAGCTTTCCCAGCATCCTTGGTCTGATGGGATGGCCCCTGATCTTTTCCCGCTCTGCTTCAGCCGTCTGAGCCTCTGGTGTTTTCTCTATAAACCAAAGGAATGCGCAGAGCAGTTTCTTTGGCTTTTCTTTAATTTTGAGGCATTTCAACCAAACTGTTCCAAAACATCAATTAAACAAATTGAAAGCACCATGGGAGCCAATAACATCATCATTAACTCGACCCTCCTCCTCTTCCTGCTGTTTTTCATTGCTGTGACTGCCATGCTATTTTTTTCTTTCAAAAAATCGATGGTTGTGATTTTCATATGCAGTTTCAAGGACTGAATATTTTTAATATGCTGCATGGATAAAACGGCCTCAAATACACACGTGTGTACAGAATCTCTCTGACCTGGAGCTGAGATGAGAATAGAGCAGGTAGTGAGAGAAAGGGAGCCAGAGTTCAGTAAATATGGGTAGCATCAGTGGAATTCAATTTCATGCTCCTGTTGAGAAGTCCTGCTTATTAGATAAAGTCTTGTCAATGCCGTCATTTCTAGTAAACAGAAGCAGAAGTGGGAATAGACAGGGTGCAGAGGTCCCCTTGGTTGTGCAGGAACAGGAATCAATGACCATTAGCTGGCATTCTGACGCAGGCCCACTGCCTACGTAAGGCCTACTCACCCCGGGCCAAAGACAATGAGCATCTTGACCCGAGTGAGGATGAGAGAGAACATAGATATGAAACAGCTCTAACTAGCACAGTTGGGTGAACTCCAATTACCTTGAAGGCATTTTTTTGGGATACATAATTGATAGTTTTGTACATACAAGGAAATCCTGAGGAATAAGTTTCTTCCCGTCAGCTGCGCTACCTGATATTCAACTTCAACCAAAAAGAATGTTACCTTAGGGCAAAATAGTTTTCACTGTGATGGTTTTGTGGAATTAAGACAAGGTCTTCCTTGTTTGAAGTGTTTAGATCATGGTTTAGTTCTTGATCATGTAATTTGCATGATGTAAAATGTAAAAAAATAAATAAATACACAGTACATTTTGTTGGTGAATTTTCTATGTCTTTTGAAAGGAAGATCAGTTTGTTCTGAAACGCTGAGGTGTCATATTTCATATTCAGAGTTTCCTGTAAGAGCTGAATGGAGGTCACGTGGTGTTGAGTTCACGAATCCTGTGCCAGCAGTGAAATGTAGCCAAATTGAAATAATGCTGTTTAAGTCGGGTAATGCTCACACAGGCCCTAGCACTTCAAAACACTTCTGTGTTCTCCAAGAAACCACACGTAACCTTGTCTGACTGGGCACAGCATAACCTAATATTTCTATGAAATGCTACTCTTGATGAGTTGACTTGATTGGAATTACATGCTTCGTGTTTGTGAGTGTGATGGGAAACCATCTCATTAATTTGATTGTTCTTCCAGACTTTTCTTCTTTTCTTATTCCTCACCAGCATATTAAATCTCACTTCAATTTCTCACAGGTTTGTGGTACTACCTTAAAGGGAAAGATCGCCCCTCTCTCACTCTTATTGGCTCTCCCAATTTTGGCTATCGCTCTGTACACAGGGATTTGGAGGCACAAATTGCCCTAGTAACAGAAAATGAGGAGCTCCAGGCCCAGCTACAACAGGTTAGATCCCGTCTTTCATAATGGGTTTAGGGAATCCTAAATTTGAAATAGTTATTCACTAATTGTTCACTATTATTTATAAATATTGGGTGTTGTTATGTAATAATTTACTAATGGTACATTGCACTCACAACCTTTCCCTTATTGTTCTGCTGAGGTTGGTTAATACAGCCATTATACTCCCAGCAGTTTACCGTTTAGTATCCTTAGACAAAGGTCATGTGATGCTTCTGGGAAACCTATACAAGTGGTAATAAAGCCTGAGTAACCATAAATGGGTTCAAAGGCTCTTTAACTCTGTGGATGACTTGAGGTTCCTGTCACTTCTTATCAAATGGAGGTTATGTAAGTTTATTGCACGGTCAGTCATGATGCTCTCTGATGAGTCAACATTCCAAACTCCACCTCCAACACCCTATGCTAAACACTGGTTAACACAGAGGTAAGACAGTCTACAAGTCAACACTTACTTAAACACTAACACTTCTGTACAGATGTGAACAATGAAACATAAGCATTTACTTCAGGGCCAAAAATTTAGTGTTTCCATTCACTGTACTGCTGTGCAGCAATATTAATACGTCATTTTGATTTATACTGTGATGATCTTAAATCTAGTAGTTTTGGATTGTAAACACAATAAATTGTCACTGCACTGTGTGCTTTTCTTCTGTTGATGATCTTTAAATATATCTGCCATTTCCAGTCAGACATTCATTCAGGCATAATGTTTTAATTGCTCACAACTGCCAGTAACAGTCAGGCAATTTTGCTGCCAGTAATAGTCAGGTGATCATGCATGGTAATAACACTCAGGTGCTTAAGTTACTGAAAACCAGTTTCCTTGTGTCAGTCTTACATACTTGTTTAATGTTGATTTTTTTTTTATGCAGAAAAACTGGAGAAATTTTCATCTTTAAGTTACACTTCTATCTGTTTACACTCTTATCTCCAGGAGCAAGGCCTGTTGTACCAGAGGTCAACAGAGGTGTCCAACTCCACATTTCAGCAGCCTGACCGCTATGTTAAGTTATGGGTGAAGCTGATAACTCCTCTCATTAAGAACTTCTTCTGAGAACCCACATTGTCTGAACTGGCGAACTTCTTACAGTCCATACCAGGTTGGTTAATCAAATACAAGGGTTCTCTAATGGTTGTCCTATACAATTTCATTGATGTAATTCATTGAGGGCTTGGTAGTTAATTAATGAGTTAAACAAGCTGTGGAGAAGGATAAAACGTTCCTTACTATTGTAAGAATTTAAAACCTTAACATCACATTCAGTGATTCAACTTCAATGGTTCAGTGACCAGGTAGTTTGGCTCCATCCACTACTCACAAAGTTAAGGATATTTGGCTTTTGGGGGAAATTTCAAAAATGCACTCTAAAATGCACTCTAACCTTTAAAGGAACTTAATGTGACCTTTTCTAAACTTTTGATTGCACATGTCCAACTGTTCAGTGATTCAGTACTTTTGCACAGCTTGCAGTTTTCCAACAAGGAGCTTAATGGCAACATTCACAACAAATGTTTGATCCATGAAATGACCAATGCATTCCCTGGTTCAATTAGAATTGGTATTTAAACAATCCTCCCCATCATGCTGTTTGCACATTGACATCACGACACCAAGTCGACACCTAACAACTGATCAACAACTCGCCATTGCGAGGCGTCAAACAGGATGTTCTCAGACGGAAGTGGCCACTGAGCTTAGCGTTTCACAGAGTGCCATCGGCAGGTTGCAACAGAGATGCAGAGAGATTTGAAAAGTCACCAGTCAGCAGAATGATCTGCGTGTTAAACGACCTGCAGGAGTACATGACCACACCACCAGGCACAGGCTCACCGTCTTGCATGAACCAGGGTACATATACGCTGGACGAGTGAGCGGTGGGCCTCAGAGCTGTTTACAGATGAAAGCTGATTCACGCTGAGCAGAAATGATGGCCGCCAATGATGTTGGAGATGTCAAAAAGAGCGCTATGCATCAGCCACTATTGTCACCGGACAAGCCTGTGGTGGTGGTGGTGGTGTTGCAGTGTGGGCAGGTGTGTCTAGTCAATACAGAACTGCCCTACACTTTGTGAATGGTGCAGTGACAAGCCCAAGCTACTTGAATAACATAATGAATCCAGTCATTGTGCCTCTGCATGAACAACACAGGCCTAATTTCATCTTCATGGACAACAATGCTACAGGTCATCGAGGTCGCCTCATTAGGCAGCGGCTCCTGGAGACTGGGGTTGCTCAAATGGAGTGGCCTGCACTTTCTCCAGACCGAAATCCCATACAAAACCTGCAGGATCAGCTGAGTCGCTGTATAGGCTCGTAATTCTGTACCCCAGAACCTCAATGACCTGAGGGCTGTCCTTCAAGAAGAGTGAGATGCCATGCCTCAGTAGACAATAAATCAACTTGTGAACTGCATGAGATGTCATTGTAAAGGTGTAATTGATGTTCAGTGGCACATGACAAGTTACTGAGACATTAACATTTTTTGTTGGGATATACCCACCACTGTTATTGGCTTTTGTTTCAATAAATTATGCGAGATGAGGAAATTCCCATTGCATGATTCTACTTAAATGCCAAACTATCATGATCTAATATCACTGTAGCGTGAACTTCCATACATTTGTATCCAAAATCCAAATATCCTTAACTTTTTGTGAGTAGTGTATATATAACAGATGTTGGTGATATTTAATAGAACAGAATGAGACCAAAGTCTCCATCTGTGTGGTGAAGTATTTTCCTCCTTTTATGTTTGTCTGACCAGTTCTTCTTTTTTACTAAGCACATGCCAAGTTTCTATGAATATAGATGCACACAAACCCCAAACCAGCAGACAGTGGGTTTTCTTAAAATGTGTAATGTCACTGCAGTGGTTCTTCCAGCCCAAATCCCATCACATTGCTGAATGTCCAACTAGCATGGCCTGACCACAGCACAGATTCAACCATGCATTATTCCAGTGCTGTCATGTTTTAGCTGCTGAGCTGTATTACCACTGAGTTCAAGGCCTCACCTGCTAACACCTTAGACATATTCTGATCCAGGAGGAACTACTGCTAGGTTTCCCATTTGAAAAAGAAGCTAGGATATTTAGTCATTATTTAGATATGTGATGTGATAATAGATATTTAGATATGTGATAATATGTGATAAAATTGAGAAAGTTCTTTAAATCAACAATTAACCCTGTGAAGTCTATCACATTGCCGGCAATGTGAAGAAGCGAGTTGTAATATATTAAATTAAACAGGGTACAGTATGCAGAAAACTATATACTAATTTACTTACGCAAGGAATTAAGAGATCAAGCTTTTGAGTACTAATCTTTCAAAAACATGTGGATTACTTAAGTCTCCCTAACCAAGTAAAAAATAAGAAAATAAACCAAAACAGATGGTCTCTGATTGTTAAAGTTCTGTATACCTTTTTAGATTTTTTTGTCTAATAATGCTATTAGACTGCCCCCTTGTGAATGTCTGCAGACAACAACCATAATAAATCATAAATTACATTTTATGTGTATAAGTGTAATATTTAAGTAAATGTTAGTTTTAAACATGAGAAAAATAGTGAATTTCAGATTCAATTTTAATGTCATTGCGAATTGTACAAATAAAGGCACAGTCTAGACACTGAGAAGTAGGCATACGGCTGCTAGCACCCACTTGGACGGTTTCTCTTTAGTTTTCAGGTTAAAGGTCCAAACAAAGGTGGGCCCTCGCATGCGTGTCTTGTACACGGGACACTCGTATACATTCTTTGTCTCCTGGCGGTCCACTGGAATGGCTCTGATGAAGATTACAGGCACGGCAGGCGTCAGCTCCTTTAGACGAGCATCCGCAATCACGCCAGACTGAGTGTCCCAGCGAGCCCCTGTGGCAAAAAATATATTTTAAAGGTCAACTTGATTCCTAAATTTTTTTTCAACCCCCAGTTCAGACTGACTGGAAGAAATTAATGTAACATTTTCTCTGCACTACAAAGTGATTAATGAAGTAATTGATAATTATCAAACTACCGGTAATTAAATCAGGTGAGTGTAAGAGGATACTATGTCTGTGCATCGCTAGAATGCTCCAGGGCTGAATTCAGCCATTGGTTTTTTATACAGATGCCACACACATTTCACTAATACAAACCTAATCTCTACTATATTATGTGAAGAATAATATAGTAAAGTTAATTTACTATATGTAATATTTCGGCAAATTCTAAGAATGCATTGTGGTGAGTGAAATGCTGTATGATGCTCTACTTGTAAAGCCTTGACTGTAGTTCAACTGGTCATACAATACAAGTGATTTCAGTGCAGTCTGATAGTATGTTCATTTTCATAGTAAAAATGTGTGTTTTGGTTCTATAGGTAATGTTTCTAAAAATAAAAATGTGTTTGTCACTTCAAGTGAGATTTTTCATCTTTCTGTAATAGTGGTGAGGCCTTAAATAACATCAGAGCATATCAAAACATCTCACCTTCCATAAAAAGCCCATAGACAAAAGCACCCTCTCTGGGTGGACTGGTCATGTCTTCCCGATTCTTTTTAGTCACATCTACAGCCAGACACATCTTATCTAAAGGCCATTCATTTTTCCTGGCGATAGACTGCATGATGGCAGTGAGGAAAGACTGTGGATTGAAAAAGCCAGCCAGCCAAACTGTAGCAGGCATGACAAAGTCAGCTGTCCATGTCTCCAGTTCCTACAGAGACAGATAATGTATGGTCAGTGAACTCCATTATACATTCATATGGGGGCTTTGAAGCATCTTTGGTATTATAGCACTAATTAAAGAGCTAGCTCTTGCAATTATGTTTGCAACGTTAAGAATATGTATTTTTCATACCTTGACCCTCAGAACGAGGTCAGCATACCAGCCTCCCAACCCCTGAAGAGAGGGATAAGCAAGCTTTGTCCAGGACTCTGGAACTGTGTCCAAAAACAGGGCATTCCCTAGCTCTTCCATGTCGGTAGTGATGGTTAACTCTCCCTGACAACCACAATATTTCACCATAGCATTACCCAGAATTTTGTGTTTGTATTTATGTTGTATCTCTTGTCGATGCACACAATAAATGTAAAAACAAATAATAAAAAAATAAATAATACCTTAAGACCTAAATTGAGTTCTTTCAAAGACCGTGAGATCTCCTTGGTAAGTATATTCATTCTCTCACATTCTTGGAATACCACAATGATGAAGGGAGTCTTCTCCTCCACTTTTGACATGATCTCTAACATGTTAAAGTTGTCTGGCAGCTTTTCCAAAATCTCATCCAAGATGTCTTTTACCTAACATATTGTTACATTTTGACACCATGATGTATCCAATATGCTATCTAACATTCTGAACATTTCTTACAAAAAAAGAAAAAATGGAGATAAAAAACTGAATACCTTTTCCTCTCGAGAAACTCCACCACCTCCAGCAGAGTCAGACTCTTTAGGCTGGAGTTCTAGCACTGTACGGAACAGCTTCTCTGATGTAATTGTCAGAAAGCCGATTTCAGCGTTAGGATGCAAGCCATACAAATATGGACTCTCAGGTGGCAACATATCATCAATGTATGTATGATAACCCTGAGGATATATGTAAAAATCTGTTAAACTGGAGAAGAAACTACTACTATAACTTACTGTATGACTTTTACAATTCAGTACTGTATTGAACAGTTTCAGAAAATTATTCAGTTTACTATTACAGGCCCTTGGTATTCTGACCCTAAATTATAAGCACACTGTAAACTCCTTCTGAGTAATACTCACATGAATGACAACAACAAAAGTACTTGATTTGCATCATAAAATTGGCACGTTTGGAAAAAGTTAATTATGTCATTAACACAATTCTACAGCTACACTACTGATATATTTACAAGGCTCATAACTTATACATGTCTGTGTCTCTTGTACAATACTTTGGTGTTCCCTGCCCCCTTTTGTAACATCAGATTTTATTTACAGCAGATAAAACTGACCTTGTAGTCAGAGTTGGGTGGTACAGGAAAACCAGGAGCGAGCTGCAGCTCCCCCTCTAACATCTCTGGCTGCACATACTCTTGCAGATAGGTCCTGCACAGCTTTCGATCCCAGTCATCAGTTATGTGCCCACCATACATGATCTCACCAAATAAGTAGCGGAGATCATCCCAGGGCACCTAAAGTATGGGGAGAAGGAAACAGGAATAGTACGCTAGAGTATATTAGCAATACTGAAAACATTTGGACTTTTTTTGTGTGTGTTTGTTTTTTTTTTTTCTTGGACCTTTGCATTAGCTTCTAGATAGTTGTAGAGCACATTGATAGAGATTGTCAGGTCTCCGTTGTTAAAAGGGTAAGGCCTGTTCCAGCCTTGGGCTCCAAATTTGCGTCTCTCAGCCACAACAGCATGGAAGTAACACAGAGCAAAGAGAATGACATTGAACTCAGACTGCTTTGAGCACATCTCCAAGGTGTCCTAAAAAAAAAAGATCAAACAAAGTTACAAAGTACACTTATGCTAAATTCTTAAGCTGTTGTTAAATAGACCCTGAAACTTATCAACTGCAACTGCTGTTGTGTTTACCTGATTGAAGAGGCCAAGCGCTTTGTGCAGGTTGGCGTGCATGCCAGTGGGTGGCTCATTGGTAATTTTGATAGCATTTTCCAGTAATCCTTGTGGGATTATGTGAGACTCGGGTGTAGGGGCTGGCTCAGCACTCAAAAACACACGGTAATCTTCATGGCTACCAATACTGTATTTCTCTACCCTCTTATCCAGAGTGCCCAGCCACTTTGCCACCAGATGTATGTTCTGAAAAGAAAATGAAACAATAAACAAACAAAAAGATAATTTTCAATAACATGATGAGTAGGTTCTAGAAAGTGACTGCAGTGCCCTCTGCTGGCAAGTACCTGCAGAATTACCCAATGTCCTTCCACAGCTGCCTGGTCAAGAGCAGCCTCTGCTACAACCTCTTGGCCCTGACCCAGAGACACATTATGCAATTTTCCATTATCAAACGTAAATCCCATCTTCTTACCTGCAGGAGAATATGTTTTTTAAGAATAGAAGAATGCAGAATATTCATTTTAAACTCAAAGTTCAGTTTAGTTTAAAAATTATATTTTTCTGTTTTATTTACATTACATTTACATTTACGGCATTTAGCAGACGCTCTTATCCAGAGCGACTTACAAAGTTTTATGATATGCTGGCTGTATCATATTAAGGAACATGTACCTAGGCTACTGTTCTTACTAACAGTAGGCTCTTTCTAAGGTCATACCTAACTGGACCACCTCCTGTTAAACACTTTACAAGGTGAATGAAGTTTACTTAGGATGTCAGGGGAATATCAATGCTGACTCTCTCTTTACAGCTTCTACAGACCTAGTGCCTCTACATCCTTTAAGGGATCAACTCCAGGAGACAGTATGAAGAACATGGGAGTGGCTGAGCTGCCCTCTTCAAAAGACACCGCAAACTCCACACTGCAGCCTTCCACATACTTGGTCCCTAGCTTTTCCTCAACAAAGTTTCTGCATGGTTCATTATAGTAAGTAATGTCAGATTCGTAAATAATCTATGTCAAAATTATTTAAAACATTTTTTGTATATTATTATTCAGTGTATAAGAACTCAATATTTAATATAAATATCAACAGGTATCTCTCCTACCTGACAGCATAGCACATACGGTCAGGTCTCATGCATCTCATCATACACAGTTTCTGTAAGCCAGTCTTCTTTTTCCACTCTTGAGGAAATTTCTCCTTCTCTGGAGCCTCAGACTCTACAAACTTCTTCCAGCGCTTGGCACAGCCTTCTATATCTCTATCCAGGTTCTGAAACTCATCCATTTCAGCCAAAACCTAAAGTGTACATGACAAATCAGGTTTTCATTGAATCTCAGTGGTGGTGCTTTACTTAATTATCACCCTTAAGCAACTTTGAGAGAATTCCTAGTTCAACAAATCAATATTATCAAAACCTTTACGCCACCCCATCCTTGGTTGGAAAGGAAATCAACAGGTGACACAAGGCCTGCTTTAAAGGGGAATCTCAGCAGGAAATCCAGCTCTACAGGGTTGATCTCTTTCTTCATGACCAGTATCTAATGATAAAGTGCAAATTAGAAATGCATTCTGACTGTGAGATGATGTTCTAAGTTAAGGAGAATGTTATAGAGACACTACAACAGAAAAATATCTACATACTTGAAAGGTGATTTGAGCAATAAAAGTCAGCTTATCCCTCTCAAACAAGCATCGGTTGGTGTACATGAAGACAGAGTAGGTGATCTCATTAATAAGGTTGCTCACTCGCTGTTTTACATCCTCTGCTGCCTCGGTGCGCAAAATAGCTACATCAAACACCACACTAAATGCCTGAAAAATTGACAAAAATGTCAACAACTCTCTTTATTTAGTTTCTCTACTTATTAATTAAAATGGAGCGGAGAGAAAATTTGACCTTCAGAGAAAACTGATAGAGGGGGTTGATTTTATTCAGGTCATTGAGAATGAAGTACAGCAGAGCTGCACGGACAGATGCAGGTCTGTAGCTCTCTCTTGCTTCATTGATCTTTGTCTCTGTTATCTTTGCTTCACACACCTGGAAATGATCGGTACTTTTCAGTGAATAGTGCTGGTCATTTTATGTTGTAATTGCCTCGTGAAAGTTGCTCTGACCTTTTTCTCAATCTCAGTTGCAGTGTGTTTGGTGGTTTCCAGGTTCTCCACTAGTGCTGTGTCACCAAGGAAGTTACCTGAGGCAGCTGAGAGACGAGCCAGCAGAGAGTCCTCTAGCTGCTTTAAAGTGATCTTAAAGGTGTTCTGCTGTTTGGTCAGTTCAGCCTGAGGGTCAGTAAAATGTAAGAAGCCTTTTTTGCTTTTTGCTATTTGACACAATTTAACTAGCTAATTAAAGTAATATAATATAATATCATGCTCCAGCTATCAAAGATAGTCACTCATTGTAAAGCCTCGCTTACTGGGTGTGCACATACGGGCAGTGAACATTTAACTGAGCTGTATCGCAAAAAAAAAAGAAAAAAATTATATATAGATATATATATCAAAAACATTTCACATTCACTTTCACTATAATATCCTTCTTTCTTAAATGTCTTTCTCTAACTTCTCCACCAATCTTCCTCTTTCTCAGCAACTATACTGAGAAACTACAACAGCTTAATATATAGTACTGGATGTCCATAGACAAGCATGCTAAATATATACTACGTATTAAAAGCATAGTTAACTGACTGGCTGAAAACCACAGATTCTGGTCATATATATCTGGTCTTATATTGATTACCCAGCAATATAAACAATAGAACTAAGAGATTTCTGTGTCCCTGACTGTAATGTGTATGACAAATCTGATTCTGGCAGAACACTGTGTAACCGATGGACATATAACAGCTCTAATGAAACATGAAAATAATCTGAATGTAATATCACTGTTTCAAAACATCTAAGCGGCTACTTCTGTACACTCTGCTCTGATCTGTTTCCCATTCATCGTAACATGTTGCGAACACCCTCCCTATGCAAGGTGGCACTGTTTACCTTAAGCTCTTCGAGGTCAGGTCTCTCTTTGGCCACCACAGCAGCTAATAGTTGATCCTCCAGCCCATCACGTGTCACCAGAAAATTTATCAATGTGCACTGTGCCTGCATCTCTGGTTTGTAATGAGGACTGAAATACTTTGTATGAAGAATGAGTCGAAAATTAGGGTGGTATTCTACCTCCTTATCACCGATACGGATGTACCTGTGGATTGAAACCTGTTTTAAAGCTGCCAGCTTCACTTGTTTAAAAAAAGACTTTGAGTACACCCAGTCTCAGTCAGAACACTTACTTTCCCTTCTTAATGGTGTTCCTTCCAAGCAGAGGGTCCAACACAGGCTCTACAGTCTCGCCAATATTTTCAATCAGTAATATGTCTCCACTGGATACAGCATTTTCTATACTTTCAAGGTATCTGGAAAAAACAAATGTTTTGTAAGTGACATTATAAACCATGTCTCCACTTAGCATTAAAAAATTATAATAAAGCTCACTAGTTAAATATGTTTCCTACATTGTCATTTTTTGTTGTTAGCACATGGATAAAGCAATGTAAGTAGTTTCTAAGGACAAATGAACAAATAAGCATAGATTCAGCTTTAAATTATCCTTTAGTCAACCCATACCCTTTTTGTCCCAGACGAATGATTTTGAGGTTGTGTCCATATTTGTTCTTGATCCATTTGATCCCTTGGAGCTGAGCATCTACTATCAAGGGCCAGCGCTCAGTGTTGCAGAGGATGGTAGCATTCTCAACAGATATGCGGTCACTAGGGAGGCCCTGGTTGCTCCAGGCTGCTATGTCTGCAGCATCAGTAAGAAGTGTGAGAGGATCTAGACCTTCTGTGATGGGAATGGGCACCTGAAATAGACGTGCAGGAATAAAATATACTAGCAGTTTGAACTGTAAAGTGGGACATTAGAACTTGTGAATACTTCTTACCTTAAGTTGCTTCAGGTAAGGCAGCCAGTATTTGTCCATGAGGTCTGTGCGGTACTTCTTTGTGAAATATCCAACATATGACACAAAAGCTGAAATAAGCATGACGTCACCACTGAGGGTCTTCTCCTGAATTTTGAACTGGGCAACTGATTCTGACCAGCGGATCTTCTCAGATGCTAAACCTCCAACAAGCCTAAACACATGTTTATTGTTAAGTCTGTCAGGAGGTGCTCCAACTAAAAAATTGGCATGCAACAACATATCAAACTTTTTCAAATGTTGATGTAAATTTATATAAGCATTTATGTTACCCTTACCTGTTGGCAAGAGAGATAGTGTTATATGTAGCATCAGTTTCTTCCTGACACTTTAGTTTGTCAGCTGTAGCTTTCTTAAACTTGGAGGTCAGTTTGGCCAAATTAGCATTTAGTTGCTAAAAGCATCAAAGACATGTATTTCAGAAACAACAATGAAGGTGAAATCTACTATTAGCCATGTATAGTATGTAATCTGCATTTTTGTTTTTGTGTGTGTGTGTATTATAATGTTACTGGCCATTTTTCAGTACACCACTTACTGCAATTTTGGATGTAATAATAGACAGTTTGTCCTGGGCTGCTGCTAATTCAGCATTGGCCAGGGCCAAGGCCTGCCTCTTGGGTTTCACATCACAGTAGACTTCAAAGAACCTCACAATGTTGAGACACCATGAGCAGAGACCAGCAGCAGCTATAGACTTAGAGCGGATGAACTCTGGCACAAATTGAGGGTCGTTTTTGAAGGGTCTTGGTGAGTGTACAAGAAAGGAAGATATTAAGATTGCTACTGTCCTTGAATGTGAGAGAATCAATAAGAAATCCAAAAAGGTTAGAACACTTACTGGAACGCTTTGATGCATGCATCAGGTATGTTTTCTTTATTGTAATTGATCAGACTGTTCAAAAAAGCATCTACTTTTGCCATCATGTTTTTGGCTGCTTTCCAGCTCTTGTCTTTGGGGATTTTGCCACCCGGAGCAAGGAGAATCATCACAGCTGCGGTGACATTTACCACAGCTTCCGGAGGAGAGCCAAATGACTTCAGCTCAGTTAAGTTGTTCTGCAGGACATAACAGTTGCTGGTGAATATTTGTTCATGTAAGTATCAGTTTTGTTGTATTCTTATTAATAACACTCCCTCATTTGCTTCAATACACCAGTGTGTCACCTTTCAGCATGTCAGCATTGGCACATACCTTGTTCAGTGTGTTTAAAGCCTCTTGTGCAGCCAGTAGAGCAGGCTCAGCTTTAGCCAGGTCTTCTTCACAAGACTTCTGCTCCTTACCTACATTCTATAAATGAAAACAAAGCAAAGAATAATGAGAATTTCAGTTCTCTTCACACCAAATTTAAATCCTCTTATTACCAACATTTGAAGTAATTGTTTTACCTTGGCAATAACTTGCACTTTCAGCTCTTCTTCATTGGCAATGGCCTTCTCCTTGGACACTTTCTCAGTTTGTACTGCTACAACTTGAATTAGCTTATCAGCATCTTCATTTTTCTGTTTGAGTTCTATTTCCTGAACTGCTAGTTTCGCTTTCAGGTCATCTACCTGTTAAACATTTATAAACAGCTTTTTGTCCATACTCAAGACAGTGGCTAAATTCCTTTACAGCTTAATTTAGTTACTTCTAACCTGGGCTGAGGTATTCTCCAGTTTGAACAGTCCATTCTCAAGTCTATCCATTTTTGAGAGTAGTTCAGTCCTTTTCACACTAAGCAGATTCTGATAAAGTTTAATTTGCTCCAGAAAGGTTTTTGGAGTGGTATAATTATAGCGTCGATCTGATAGGAGGTATAACCTTGACATGTCATTCACTGTTTTGTGAACATAGGCCATGAACTGACTTATGGAGTCCTTGATCTCAGGCTAAAGAAAAAAAAGGAAAGCATCTGTAGTTATCTACAATTTTTAAATCAAACAAATTTGCAATGTCATGCATGCAAACTAAGAGAGGTTCCATATAGAAATACAATAAATGTGTTAGTCTCTAAATGTGTTATTCTCTTGCTCTACACCTTAATGCCTTCCGTCTCAGAGAGGAAGCGAGAGCTGACAGACACGAGAGCTTCTTCTGGCCACTCATGGAACCAGTCGATTGATGTACAGGTTACAACAGCAGGGAATTTGCGAGCTCGAACTCTTAGAGTGGAGCCAACTGGTGAGAAGCACAATATCACCTACAAAAGAAATAATACACAATATGATCGCTTTATTAAGTAATCCTACGCTACAAATATTATAGGTCAGGCGTACTCAACTAAATTTGTCCGCGGCCCAATTTTGGCATATACCTGTGACCTGAGGTCCGGGGGGGGGGGCTGAGGGGTGTTGTGGTGTTTTGTCCGAAACGATATGTGGTAGAAACACCCCTCAAAACAGGGGAATGAACATTTACCTGACCAATTTTAATGTTGCTATGTGTTTCAGGTTTGAAAAGTGCTGGAATTTAGGTTAAAGTACTTTAAAATGCTTGAAATTGTAACTACTTGGTTTCACAACAAATATCTGTCTGACTGAATAGTTATCTTGTATTAGGTTAACAAATACGAGCCTCTTATAATTCCAGGACGAAACATGAGAACGTGAAGACGTGAAGATTGGGCGTTTTTTAAATAAACAACCATTAAATAATGTGATAAAAAGCGAATTATTTCGAGTATATGTATAAATATTTAACTTAATTATGTTTAACATGCTGGGAAATATTGAAATGGACCTTGAAAGTGACGTACAAGTGCTTTAATTCCACCTTATGAAGGTGTATGAACCCTGAAAACGTGACTTTGTTCATTGCGCTGAAGCGCGGCGCGCGCGAAGTTACAGGTGCACGACCTCGCGAACCGACAGCGCGGAGCCTCAGCGATTACCTTATTTTCGCCGCGCGGACCCTCGCGCCGCTCGCGAAGCGTCAACCAGGCTTGTAGCCCGGGGGGGGGGGGGTGGCGAACGTAAGTTGTTGAGCGGGGGTGGCAAACGTAACACTCGTGACGGAGTGTTTTTTCAATAGCCCTGAAATAAATGTTACGGTTTTGTTTTGGTCCGTATCCAGTTAATCAGGAATGAGATTGGGTCCGGACAGGACTGCGTTCGGGTCCGGATCCGGACCGCGGTCCGCCAGTTGAGTACCCCTGTTATAGGTTGTAGGCTACTGGTCTGATAGTTCAATGTACTCGTTGGTAAGCTGACTGATGGTGATTTTGTAGGTGGCACAATTGTGCCATTTTTCCCTTAGCCCATTTCAGGAATAGCTTATTTCCATAAAAGGACAAATGTCTGGAAATGTGTATAAATTATATAAATATAAATACAGTGCTGTCTTAGTTCATCCAAAAACCAAAATGGTTAATGCTATCTAACATGCCAGAAATTTTACATGACAAATGGCTGTCACCTTTAACTGTTTCCTGACTCTGTCAATGAAGAACTTCCAACAGTTTTCCCTTGTATCCTGCAAACCGATGCCTTTGACTTCATTCCTCATAGCACCAATAATATTTTCAATCTCATCATCCTGGAACAGGCCTGGGACCTCTCCTGATGCTAGAAGATCATTAATAAGAACCAGGAACTCCTCTTCTGCCACCTGGGAGTCTGTTATCAGGAACACCGTTCCAATGTTCTTCACACCAGCCTTCATGCACTGTACATTTAGGTCCATCTGGGAATTACGCAGTAAGATGTAAACTGTCATGCATCAGCCAATGCTCTGCCTGAATTGTATCCCCACACCCTTTTCCAGTGTGCATTCCAGTGTTAATAAATCGGTGAAACATGAATCAGTGTTTACCTTGAGGTCAGGGATTCCATAGCCCTTCCTGAGGGTGATCTGAAAGACTTCTAGATTACTTATACTAGCAGCTAAACGAGACAGGGACTGCTTTCCGCTGCCCCCAACTCCCACCAACAGTGCATTGCCCCTGGGACTCTCCAGTATACGGTTAATCCTGCAAACATGGGACATGGCATCCTCGAAAAGGACCTAAGCAGACAAAATAGTATGAGCTTTTTAAAACACCTTTAAAATGACTTCATTAAAGGCAACAATCTGAAAGTTTGGAGCACACCATTTTCTACATATTGACAGTAAAAAGCATGATGTCCAATGTCCTGTATGTAGTGATTTCTGTAACACTGATATTTACCAGGTTCATGACTGCATTTACTTCATTGTAGCTATTCAAAGCCTCAACCAACAGTTTATTTAATGCCACCCAGTCTGATATGGGAAAGTATTTTGGGTCTCCAATTCCTTGCGCAAAGTGGCAGTAGATATTTGGATTCTCAAAAAGCATCTCTGAACCTAAGTCCTTTAAGTTTTTAGAAAAATTGTTTAAAAAAATCATTTTAGTTTTCAACAGGCATAAAAAGTCTGCATATGCATTCTGTTTCTGTGACAAGTGCCACACATATTCTACTTCAATAAAATTACCTCAAAGCACTTTTTACAGACATCTTTCTGAATCTTCTCAAAGAGCTCATTGTCCTTCTCATCAGTTAACCTGTCCCCATAGACCCGACTGCATTCATGAAGCCACAGTCTAACCAGATCAGGAGGGGCTTTCACACAATCTGGAGTGGAGAACAGCAGACCCTGCAGCCAGACCAAAGTTTTCATTAATGCTTGCAAGGAGTTAGTATTGTGAATTCATTTTAGGCCATGTATGTAAAAAACACCTATGGTTTGTGCTCTACAAATGCTAGTGTAAATCAGCTAGTGTTACACTGTCACGCTGAGCCCCACACCACCTGTCAATCAAGTATGTGTTGTTTCTTTAGCCATGTGCATGTTCTAGTTTTTCTCATGTTCTTGTGTTTTATAGCCCACCCCCCTAGTAATTGTATTCAAGTGTTTCGTTTTTAGTCTGGTGTATTTAAACACCTTGTTGTGTCTAGTTAAGGGTTCTTGTTGTTCTTTGTGTTCGTAAGGTCTTTATGTTTAGGTTATACTACTTTGTCAGACTCTCATGGAATTGACCAATGCTTGTTTATATGACTCCGAATATGGAATGACCTTTAATAAATCGCTCTTCTCAGCATTTGCGTCTGGCTTATTGCTCCCTGACACCTGTGGTGTTACATACACTAATACTCATATTAACAAATTAGCATCTGAAGGTGTGTCATTCACTTTCATTTTATGTTTAATGACATCTCATCTTTTGGTATTTTGGTCACCTGACCCAAACAGCATATAAGTTAAGTTACATACCTGAAAAATGTTGGACAAATCCCTAAGATTGAACACATAATGAAACTTGACAGCAGTTGGCAGGAAAGATGTTGCTATTTTTTGGTGAAACACTGTTAAAGACAATAAAATCACTTTTTGTTTGTATATACAGTTAAACCCAAATTACTTGTGAAACATATGGTAAATGCCAAACTCACTAAGAGCTGAATTGACAATTGTTGAGCAAAATTTCTTCAGTGCAGTAGGAAATCCATTCATCTCCAGGTGTTGTGAAAAAATTGTGTTATAGATGCTGAAGAGGGCTTCTTCACCAGGAAAGCTCACAGCAAACACACAAAAATGTCTCTGACAAAGAGGGATACACACACACACACACACACATATGTATGTATGTATATATATATATATATACACATACAATTGCTGAGGAGAACTGGCACTGTGCACATCAAGGTTTACCTGTAGTCGAGGATCAATTGTGAAACTACCTGCAGTGGGGTTCATGCATGCTACATACTGGCAGTTGTGTATGTCTTTTAGTGTGAGCTTTTGTCTATCATACCTAAAGATAAATTAGAGAAATGGAATCAAGAGTAAGAAGATGAACAAAAATGAAAATAGTCAACACTGTTTAGTATCATGTGGTAGTGATTATAATACATGTTACCAGTGATCATGGTCCATGTGTTGGCGAATGAGTGTGTGAGGAGCTACAGTGAAGTACTTGTCCACCTCAGGCATGTTCAAATCATCAATGAAGTAGATTAATTTTTTGTTTCCTGGGGGACCATAATTACGGCCTGCTTTCTTCTCTAGAGGCTTTTCCAAAATGGCTGTTACAATATAATTACATAATCAGATAATGTTTTCAAGAAACACAATGCTACCAAAATTCGTTACAAAATAAAAATGTCATAAAAAACAATGAACAAAACAATAAAGAATAGAATGCTAAAATAGAGAAATACACACCTTGAAGCATTGCTGAAGTAGTGTAGAAGTTAAAAGGTACAGACTGAATCACATACTGGTCAGTACAAAGACTGCGCAGTTTGTCTCCCATGAGCACAGACTTTCCACTGCCAGCATTTCCCACCAACATCACAGGCCTCTTTCTTTCCATCAGCTCATCCATAAAGTAGCGGATCCGAATGGTTTCAGAAGTGTGAACCAAGGAGGCCTGAGTGAGCACAAAGAAAACATTACTCTCCCCATTCTTTTGGCTATACACATACATAAAATAGCCTCCAACAATGCTAATTCACCTGAAGTGGGATATCAGGATCGAGAGTGAATTTTGGCACTTTCTCTGTCCAAGGTGTGAATTTCTTTGACTCTCTGTCAATGTAGTAGTCAAACACTGTGCCCTGTGATGGAAACTTGATCGACTTGAACTCACTGACCCACCATTTGCTGAATTCCACACGATAGTCAGTAAGCTGATAAATAAGAAAGTTGTTAAGTCTAAAGGCATATAAAACATAAATCATGTAAACATAAAATTAAATAATTTTATTATAGGATACATTCCGAATACATTCAGATGTAGATTTGATAGGGACTTCAGACCTGATCTTGAAATATTGCACCTCCAAATGCCCAAATACACGCAAAGACAAGGTAGAGTTCATAGAGCTCCTTGCTGGAGTCAGATGGAGTGTTTTCAGGAACAAGGAGGCACTCCATGAGGTATAGGAGTGTCTGAACTAGTGCCATGTCTGGGATTGGTGTTATCTTCTTAAAGTTGAATTTGAGCTTTTCCAAACATGTTGGCAGATACTTATTAAACAAGTTGAACAGATTAGCTTTCTCTGACTGCACCTCTCGCTTCTCAATCCAACTCGTCACAACTCTAAAGATTTAACAAAAAGTTAAGAGGTATGTGTACTAACTATATTTTTAACAACATGACTGATCTTATACTTTTACAGGTTATGTAATTTGTTTATGAAACAAATACACTGCTAAAGTTAGAATGACAGGACGTACGGATTCCAGCCCAGATCAGCATGATTTATGAAGAGGATTCCAGCTCTAGACACTGTGGCAGGAGTAGCAGTTCGAAGATCTTTGATCTCAAATACCAGTCGCATGGTTGGATTCAAAGGTATACGCTCATTACTTGCTAGTGTCAATACCTCCACGCACCAAGGACAGGACAAAGAAAAGAGAGCAAATACCCTCAGTAGTGTAAGGCACATCATGGCAATTTAATTATGAGAGCGATGCAGTGTGTGTGGTTGAACCACAATATACCACATGATATACCTTATTGTCATCCATAACTGTGTTGAGGGACTCAATCCACATAGGGTCAATGTCACCATCCAACACAATCCATTTTGGCCCATTATGAGTTATGTTAGCCAAGTCCCTCATAACACATGAGAACAGACCTAATCCAAAACAGTGACTTCCACAGATTAATAAAACACGTGCTTTTATTGGGTATTTTAATAAACTTCTAGAAAGTATTATAACATTGAATAATGAATAGCATTCAATCAGCACTCCAGATAACAGTAGAATAATAATCAGTGTACCATCTTTCCACTCTCGTGTAGCAGGGTTGATGATCCCAAAGAGCTCATCACAAGTAACAGCCTTAGGATCCAGATCCACCATCACCGGTTTACGCCCCATGTTTTGGTATGTTTTGTTCAGGGACCTCAGAACCTTCCAATTAAAGAGCTCAAGCTATAACTTAATGAACAAACCTCACTATGCTGCAAAAATATTTTACACCCTCAAATTGCAAATCTCTAAAAGTGTAAATGCCACCAAAATAAATTTCTTAGAAATGTGAACAACAATTTATGTTAATGCTTAAGTACAGAAAACCATTTATAACAAAGCATCTTTCAGATCAAATGAACACACTTCATGGGTTAGGCCTACTAAACAGACAATTCTGGGTGATTATATTCTGATGTGTATGTGATATTACACAACAATAGTCATGGAAAACAATAGATCATAATCTTGTTCATCTTGTTTTGCAAAAACAGCATAGCTTTTCTCATACTATGAACATCTGTTTAGACAGAATCAGTCTACACAGCGTTGAAGATATGCAGCAAATTTTATGTTTATATGATTTTTGTTGTTGTTTAAGTAGCATTCACACTTAAAAAAAGACACAAGGAGTAATATTTCTGGATAATAGAAATTATTGAAAAATAGACATGTTCCCAGAATTTCAAATAAGTAACTTGCAAGAGGTTATGAGAGATTTCAAATTCCATGTGTCACCAAAGCACAAACTCTTCCTGAGTACACGAAATGCCAAATATAGGTTAAACACTGCATGGAGCATAATCAGATAATCGTGGTTATCTATGTACCTGAGACTTGCCAGTCCCTGCATTGCCAATAATAAAGACTGAATGTCTGACAGCCAGTAGCTCTTCCATCTGAACTACTTTCATCACAAAGCTGTCCTCTGCCTGAAGTTTCAAATCCAGCACAGATTGCCTCACCACCTGAGGAAATTAACCAATTATGAGAATGTCACTTAGAAAATGCTCTAGCCCTTTTTCGATACATTCACTAAACACTGAACCTTTGGTCTACAACATTTAAAACAATCATCAACTGTAATTCCTAAACTGCTGTGGTAATCCTTAATTGTAATTTGCATCCATCAAATACCTATATATTTACAAGATTGTAAACATTTCAGTAACCTTCTCAAAATCCATGTCCCTCTTCCTGGGCACATCCAAGGTAGGGAATAGATCTCCAATGAGTCCCATGAAGACTGGCATGTCATCCATTACAATCTTAGGAATGTTGAAGTCTCTTAAGGCTCTCATCAACACCTGGTCTTCTGGCCGGCCTGGGTCTCCTCTCTTCAAGGATCCAGCCACCACAAGTACTGACTTGATGGCACGCAGACCCCAGTCATAATGATCCTAAGAAATGTAATTACAAAGCACAAAGAAATAAATTCTTAAAACAAAAACTAGTATGTGAAAAAAACATACAAATCCATGACCATGGACGTAATTTTGTAATAAAAAGTGGGGGGGACATGGATTTGTCGCTATTTAAATATTTGGTTTTAACCGTAAAAACTGGGGGGGACCAAAACCGGCTTTTGAAAAAGTGGGAGGGACATGTCCCCCCCCCCCCAATTACATCCGTGGCCATGAAATATATATATAATAATAAAATTAAATTGGGGTAAATTGAAAAACCTGTTTAGAAAGCAGCTCTTTACACAGGTTGTACAGTGTGATGAATTTCCGAGCCAAAATTCTAGCCTCAATAAATCCTTCTGCCACCAACATGATTTCACAAATAAGCTCAAAATCAGGAACAACCATTGCACATGGCCTGTGTACCAAATACAAGAAGACACAGATGTGTAAAAGTATAGACAGGAAAAATATAGAAAACATCTTACTAACTATAAAATTAAACCCATTAAATGAAACCCTATAAACCTGAAAAGGGCTTTGAGATTTTCTGGTAACTCAGCACGACCCGCATATCCAGGATTCATGGTGATGAAGGCACCAACTGTTGGGACCAATTTAATGGTCTCCCCAAGGAAATTGATTATATTTTTCTTGTCTCGAATGCCATCCTGAACACACTTGACCTGAAATGTAATATTTATTTATTTATTTAGTTGATATTTCAGTATAATATTATTGACAATTAAGCAAAACGTAAATGACAAGACAACACTAAAACTGTCATGGTGAGGCGGCCCCCTACCGGCCGCCTCCGTCCACAGCGGCTGTTGTTGTTGTTGTCGTGTGACGTCATGTGTAAAAGTATACCCCTCAGGTGGGCGGAGCCCGTGATCCGTCTCACCTGAGGGTCGTTTGCCTATATATGTCTTGTCTTTGTACCAGTTGACCGCTGGTCATTATATCCTTAATTTGGAGATATTGCACGGGTTTTTGGTTTGCACACTTTCTATTAAACCATCCTTTTTCCCTGAGACTTGGCGTGATCGCTTCCTTTTAGTTGCGCACCCCTGCCCGTCACAAAAACAGAAACTTAACAACTAACTGTGATGGCTGCATAGTGCAAAATAAAAAGGAAGCAATCATGCTAGTCTCAGGGAAAAAGGAGAAATTTTTAATAGAGAATATGCACAACACAAAACCTGTGACATACTCCAAATTAAGGAAACAACATATATAGACAAGCAAATGACCCTCAGGTGCCGGGATCCTAATGGGCAACATAAACTACTGCTGCTGTGGACGGAGGTGGATGGCAGGGGCCCCCCGTATCATGTCAATAACTAAAAACCAGGTTCTAATACAGTTTTTTCTACTTTATATTTTCATCTATAACTGGTTTGATTAAATGTCCTATATAAAAATACAAATTAAATTCTAGTCATTATGGGTGACAAAAAAAGCACACACCTGCATTGCTATGACTGATAACACCTCCACAGATATTCGATTGAATTCATCAAAGCAACCCCATGCTCCAGTCTGGGCCAAGCCCTTGTAAATATCTCCACAAGACTTTAAAACACAAACAAACAAGTGATGCTGTCAGGCTTTTGCACATATGCAAGTAATTTGTGAGTTTAAATATTTGTCTTTCATGTACCTTGTAATCCATTTGTTCAGAGCAGTTGAACACATATACCATAATGCCCAGGGCTCTTCCCAGATCTTTGGTTGTCTCTGTCTTTCCAGTTCCTGCAGGGCCTGCAGGTGCTCCTCCCATAATAAGATGCAGAGACTGAGTGAGAGTGATGTAGCACCTGTAACAGGAAAATTCAGAATGCAGTCAGGTAAACAAATTAGTAGTACAAATACTACCTAAATAGCAGCATGCCAATGATATACCTATCTGTTAGTGGTGTAATGACCAGACGAGGGGTGTTGCCTAAGTATTCATATGAATATCTAAACTGTGCATCACAGATATTGGCAAAGCAATGCTTTCTGGTGTCATCCCAGCGATGCCGCAATTGAGATTGCCACATAAATGCTTGAACATTGTCAATCTGGAAAAAAGAGAGAAAACAATGTTTATTTTGCTTTTTTCCCCCCATTTGTTGTTCAGTGAGCTTCAAAAGGAATGCAAAAAATACAATGCAGTGTACAGACTAAACATCGATTACCACACTTCACATGTAAGACTTTTGCACACTCACTTTATTAGCAATCAATTTGCCAACAACATCTCGAGCATGAACATCAATGGTACAAATTGTCATAATCTTCTGCCGATCTCCTTTAGTGAGTTCACCAATCAGCAGTGTGATCAGGGCGTTTAGTTGAGAAACCTAGAAGTAACAATTTAACATCTTTAAACATGGCAATACATTCAGTGCTTTATAATGTTGTTTTGAATTTTAGGTAGTTTCTTGAAATAGCATCCAGCTGCAGTCTTAAGGGTGCAAAACAAATTTGTAAAACCATAAAACGTAAAAAACAAAAGTATTTGTTCAGCACAATTCTCGGTCATCACAAAAGTTCTATCTTTGCTCATTAAAAGTACAAACAACTGTGGACATGTTGCTTCCAAAAATTCCATTCTAATGCTTAGGCTAAATATTGCCATGGAATCATGCAGTGCATTTTCAAGAGTTAATTAGAATGTATGTAATGCATTCAATGTCCAGCTATGCTATGGCTTGTTGTTGCATGACACAGGTATGGCATCACTGGTATTAGACTGACTAGACTAGTAATTTTATGAAAGTTTACTGACAAGGCAGTTAGACTTAAACTGAATGACCAGAAACCTGGTTTAAACAAAATAACTGTTTCTCTGAATTCCTTGAGGCTACAAACCTGTTTTTTGAAGCAATCCTTAATGGCATTTTCAAATCCCTCTTCAAGTCTTGCAAAGGCAATAACTACTTCAGTGTTCCACCAAATTTGAGTGGTAGCTAATGCAATCTGAACATGCAATAATAACAAGAATTTTTAGACAAGACTCCACGTAATTGTAATTACTACATATAAATCTATGCAATATGAGTATATGCAGCTCTGACCTGTGCAGGATGGTCAAAAAGCCAGTGTTCTCTGGGTTTCTGTTCATATGCTGTGACAGCCTCTGCGAATTCAACTCGCAATGTTTCCACCATTCTTTCCAGGATTCTGTTCAGCCATGTTTCTACCTGTAAATACAGTCTGGATCAATATTATGTCACAATGTGTCATGCAATTCCTCCTATCTGTGTAGAAACATTACTCACCTGTCCTATGCAGTCACAGGCTTGATCAAATTTCACATATTCCTTTTCATTACTGTACATTCCCACTGCCTGTTTTGACGGTTTTCCATGTTCATCAGGTTGAAAGTTTAAGTTTGACAAACTATCAAACAGCTTTGACAAATGCTTGTTAACCTAGAAGTCAAAGAAGGATATGTGAAAAATGTAATAATAAGTGAAAAACAGGACAATGGCAGCATTAAATTTGGGAGAAAATCACCTCAATAGGATTGTTTCCATTAGACAGTATATCCAAGAGGTCAGCAGAGGACACAAAGTAAAATCGGGGGAACGCAAGCCTCTTAGTATCCATATATTCTGCGAGGGCCTTCTGACACTTTGCCAACCTGATAAAAGGTAAAAAGGTAGATATTCTTTTTACTTGCTGGTAGTAGGATGTGGTTTCCAGTTCATATTGGGTTTATTCTGTTTTTAGTGGTTTAGATAAACTGGTGTTTCTATTTAATATAGATTTTTGTTTGGTCACCCCAGCTGTATTGTGATTGTCATGTTGTGTAATACACCAAGTTTCACTTTATTCCCTGGTATTTTGACCTGGACATTCAACATATAATTATCTGTCTTCATTATTGCTGTTTTGGCTCTATTGCCTAGACGGGGTAATAATATAAATGGCTCTAAAATCACAATGAGATTATAAGCATATAAATGTTGAGAAGCTAACATCTTACATACTGCAGGTTGGACATATTTATAGTATCTGATATGTACTCCCTGTTTTTTTGTTTGTGGTAAGCACTGGAATGGGAGAATTACAGGCATGCAGAGAACAAGCTTCTTTTGAAAATGTATAGTGCTGAAGTCATGTGGCACACTATTAAAATAGGGTGTCTTCTTTCTGTGCAGCAGAGGTTGGTGCATGGAGCTCCTGTTGGTGATGGGGTAGAGAGTGAAGTTGTCATTCCAGTAGGTGAAGAGTAGGTGTCTCTTTCTTTGAGCTGTGCATGGTGGAACAGCTTGACGCTTAAGGGATGGTCTGGGGAATGGAAGTGGAGATGAGGCAAAGGATGAAGGTAGAGGAGGAAATGGGCTGATGCTGTACCTGAGGACTGCCTGACAGGGAAAGTGACAGCTTTGTTACTGGGAGGTTTAGGTGGGGTGTAGGGGGAGTGGAGATGGAGGATAGTGTAGTGTTCTCACAGGGTTGTGGTCTTCCTGGAAAGCAATAAACTCAGTCGTCATTGTGGCTCTCATCCAAGATCTGCAGCTCTGTTAGGAGGCCCACAGTGGAGGGAAGACGTAGCTTTGGAGTGATAAAATCTGCTGATGCAAAGGAGTCCTTGGATGTTTGTGCCAATGCATCACCACTTATTGGTGTGGATTAATGGCACACTGAGAAAATTAAGTCTTGGTTCCTCTCAAGGTTTCTTCCTCATGCAAAAAATTAGGGAGTTTTTCCTTGCCACTGTCGCCCTTGGCTTGCTCACTGGGGGCTAGGACTCGGCACTTGTAAAGCTGTTTTGTGACAACAACTGTTGTAAAAAGCGCTATATAAATAAAATTTGATTGATTGATTGATTGAAATTGTGTTGAACGGTTTATTAAAGTCTCTTTTGAATAACTCGGACTCGTGTCTTGTGTCTTTCTTGGCAACACGCATAATAATCCATTTCACTATAATGTAGTCAGCCAGAATTATTGGCAGCTTTTCATTTAACTCACGTTTGGTTCACATCAAACTCTGACCTTCTGAGATTCAATGCCACTGAAAGAGTCATTCCTGATAACAAGGATGACATCTGTGTTTTCTGGCTAAAGCCCTGTGGCTCTGATTGGGTGCTAAGGTCGGCTTTCTCTTACTGTTCTTTCAGTGTTAATTGCATTGCCTTCGCAAGGATCCACACTGAGGCTTTGCAATGGTTCAAATCTGTTCTGCAAATGAAGTTTTGTTTTGTATTGCACTCTCTCAGCAGCAATGTTAGCTTCAGCATTAGCAGAAGATGAATGAGTCAAGACCACCGGTCTGTATAGCACTGCATTTGAGTTTGGCTCCAACCCAGACCCACTGCTCATTTTTGTCATCTGTACCCATGACAGCACCTCTGTTCATGCTTTCTGCTAGCCCATCTGATTCCATTAATTAAGCCATGACTGATACACCTTGCACATCATTGTAATGTCAGGTCTTAAACTAGATAAGAAGCTCTGAAAATTGTCACAACTCATTGTCTGCAGAAAATAGAATGTGTTCTGAAATCTGAAGAGCCATTTTATGATCTGTTTCTTATGGTATTCAACAGGAACATTTCTTTTTCCTGTATATGTAGCAGTATTATAAATATGATGTACAACAATATGTCTAAATCTGTCTAATTTGTACATATAATTTCAAGTGCATTTACAATCTACACTGTATATATATACACACACACACACACAGGTTGACAAAATATTCATAGGATACAGGAGTATAGTAGTTAGTAGTGGATTACTTATAACGGTAACAGTATTGTAACCTATTAGATATAGCTACAGAATAGGTGACCATTTCAAGTGGTATTTAGATTAGATGTTTCCTTTCTATTGAAACTGTAATGGGTATCAGACCTCCTACAGAGAAAACTGACTATTGAAAAATTTAAAAGACTAAAAATTATTGCAAAGTGATTACCCAGCTTCCAAATCTTCCAGTTTCTCCAGAAAACCCTCCTTATTTGTAGCCTGAATCACATTTGTAGTCGTAACTGCTTCAGCCATAATATCCTTCAAGGCAAGGTAAGATAATTCATTAATTACAATTTAAATGACTCAAATACATTATATATTTCCTTTTTCTACACACCTTAAACTCAATGTCAATGCCATCAAAACGTTTAGAGTCCTCAGGCAGTTGAGAGCGGATGTCCTCAGAGCCAATGAAAATGCTTTCTAGGTGAGTCCAAGTGCGCTGCACTTGGAACCAAATGGAGATGACCGAGTCTGCAGTAGACAGTTTTCTCTGCCATCTTGACACCTCCTCCAGAAAGTGGGCAATGTATTTGGAGGTCATGAGTGTCTGCAGCTGCACCTGGTTGTCTTCTAATGTCTCCACCAGCTCCTCGTTGGGCTTCAAAAGCATGGTGCCTGTACGACTATGAGGCTCATGCTCAAACACCATAACACTCCAAGTGTTGTCAAGCTCATGTAAAGCCTACAAAAAATGCACATTTCAGAATCTGAAGATTAATAACAATGAACGCAGCAGAGTGTGGTATCAAATCTCCACATTGTAACTGCCTAGTCGAATTTTAAATAGTGAATAGTGCTCATAATCTATGTTGAGATTGAATAATTCAACACATAAAATTCCATATAAAACATAATTTTACCATGTTTAATGCCAAATGTATTCGTAAATGATGAATTTTGTAATTCATATACAAATAAGTCAGCAACTCTAGGGACTACAGATGAAAACTGACCAGGAGTCTAGCATTATCTTCATGTTTACATGTACATGGTTATGGAGTAGGAGAGAGGAGCTGGGCTGGAAGCCAGGAGGAGGAGATGGGCAGTGACTTGACCACCACTGCTGGACCACCATTGGGAGGGTGTTGTGGATAAGGGTTAAAACGCCCAGTGAACGATGGGTATCACCTGATGACATCAAATCCTCCTGGCCAAGGCTACACTCGCGTAAAGCGAGTGAAGGCGAAGCATCGTCAGATGTATTTGTAATATAGAAACCCTGGGCAACCAGTGACTTCCAGGAAAGTCTGGATGGAAACCGAGGAAGTTCGGTGATGCTGGAGAGACAGATGACCTCCAGGAAAGACTGGCGTGGGTGTATGAGGTTAGCAGCCTCATCCACAGCACTCGCAAGAAGGCACCAGCTCGAGCTAAAGAAAGGAACACAAAGCAATACCCCCAGAGTCTCCCAAGAGGGGGGGAGGATGAGAGACTCAGCAGGACAGTCACAACGGTAACGGCCAGGAACGATGCACGGACAAAGAGACGGCTCACCCAAACAACATTAACAGGGGAGGCATTATAAGTGAAGTGTCATTGTGGAAAGATCTGCAAGAACACAAAGATACATCAAAGCCGAACCAAATGTGGAAAAGAGGAGCCACAGGTGCAGCGCACAGTGGTAGCACCTGGTGAGACGCAGGAGGACTCCAGGCAGGAAGCACCCCACAGTACTGGAGATCTCTCAGCACCTGTGTCACCTCAAGACCTCAGAAGGGACCCACTAGATGCCCTGCCCCCAGGGAGCCAACTTCACCCTGCGAGGGAATGAATTCAATGGCCCAAAATGAGCAACAACAAAGATTGGGACCAACTAGATCAAGACCTGGACAAAGTGCTAGAAGCCACACTAGCAGGAACGGCTGAGCAGAAAGTTAATACTCTCACAACAATAACCTACAACCTGGCAAAAGAACAGTTTGGGATTGAGGAGAAGAAAGGTAACATCAAAGCCACGTACCAGCCAAGCAGAAGGGAAAGGGAAATTCATCGTCTGAGGGGAGAAATCAAGAATCTCACCAAGCTGTTCAAAAGCACCTCTGTTGAGGAAAGGGAAGGCATTAAGGATCTGACAAGTCAACTCCGGAAGCATCTCTGCAGACTCTGAAAAGCAGAAAGTACTCGGAAGAAGAGAAAGGATAAGGAGAACAAAAGATCCCAGTTCACCAAAGACCCCAAAGACCCCTTCAGATTCACCAGATCACTGCTGGGTGAAGCAAAATCAGGAAGGATGACCAGCCCCAGGGAGGATGTGGAAGCGTTCTTGAGGAACACTCACAATGACGCATCTAGGAACCAGGCCCTTGATGCCAACCCAAGAATTAACAACATGAAACCTCCGGAAAAAGAGCTCAACATCACTGAACCATCTTGGAAGGAAGTCCAAGAGGTGGTGAAGAAGGCCAGAACAGGATCTGCCCCTGGCCCAAGTTGTAGACAATGCCCAATGCTCCTGCGGAGGCTGTGGAAGCTGTTCCGGAGGATCTGGAGAAAGGGTACCATTCCATTATGCTGGAAAAATGCAGAGGGCTGCTTTGTACCAAAGGAGGATAACTCCTCAACCATTGACCAATTCAGAACAATCTCACTACTAAGTGTAGAGGGCAAAATCTTTTCTGTACTGGCCAGGAGGATGACCTCATACATGACAGAGAATGGATATATCAACACCGCTATCCAGAAAGGTGGAATTCCAGGCTTCTCAGGATGCCTGGAACATACCGGAGTTCTCAGTCAGATGATCCGTCCGTGAAGCTAAAGCCAGTAAAGGCAACTTGACTGTTGTCTGGCTGGATTTGGCCAACGCCTATGGATCAATCCCTCATGCCCTCATCCATGTAGCACTAGACCACTACCACATCCCTCAGCACATCAAGGGAATGATCACCAGCTACTTTGGAGGAATCCAGCTATGATTCAAGACAGCCCAATTTACAACGCAGTGGCAAAGTTTGGAAAAAGGAATCGTGACTGGTTGTACAATCTCCCCCATCTTCTTTCTCATGGAAATTAACCTCCTAATAACAGCTGCGGGAACGGAAGCCAGGGGTCCAAAGATGGAATCAGGCATCTGTCATCCCCCAATAAGAGGTTACATGGATGACCTTACAGTGATGACCATGACCCATGTGGAGGCGAGGTGGGTGTTAACTGCTCTAGACCACATGGCAACGTGGGCCAGGATGAAGTTTAAGCCAATGAAATCCAGGAGCATGGTGATCAGGAATGGGAAAGTGACCAGCAGGTTCAAGCTGTATGTGCAAGAGGAAGTGATTCCATCGATAAAGGAGAATCCAATCAAGTGCCTCGGAAAGTGGTTTGATGAATCACTGAAGGACAGGAACAGCATCGCCAGCACAGAAAAGCAGATGGAGGAATGGTTGAGAAGGATCGAGAAATCAGGGCTCCTGGGGAAGTTTAAAGCATGGCTCTATCAACACGGACTGTTACCAAGACTCATGTGGCTGCTGACTGTGTACGAAGTCCCAATGACGTGTGTGGAAGGAGTGGAGAGGAAGATCAATAAGTACCTCCGGAAGTGGTTGGGAATCCCTCCAAGCTTCACCTCAGTAGGCCTCTATATAAGATCAGGGCAGCTCCAACTTCCACTGTCATCTGTGGTTGAGGAATACAAAGTGGCAAAGTGCAGAGTCTTAATGACATACAGAGACTCTCAGGATGAATAAGTCAGACATGCTGGCATCATTACAAGAGCAGGATGCAAGTGGGCAGCTGATGCATCTGTTGCACAAGCTGAGAGTGTGTTGAAACTTCGTGATGTCATTGGGTGCCATGCATAGGAAGACAGGGCCTTTGAACCTCCCATTTCCAACAGTGGAGGAAGGCAGGAACTAGTGACAGAAGAGCCATGATTCAGGAGGAGGTACGGAATCTGGAGGAGGAAAGATGAAGGTCAAGGGCAGTGGAGCTAGCTTCACAAGGAGCCTGGACCAGATGGGACCTCCCCATGAGGAAGATCACCTGGGCGGACCTGTGGAGACTGGAGCCATTCCGCATTTCCTTCCTGCTGAGATCAGTGTATGACACACTCCCAACCCCAACGAACTTGCAAAGGTGGGGCCTGAGAGAGGACCCATTGTGCAGGCTTTGCCAAGAGAGGGGCACCATGCAGAGGTGTCAATTCCAGGTTCAGAAAGTAAAAGTCTGCCACTGTCACCTTTGGCTTGCTCATTAGGGATTTGGACCCATAGTATTGTTAACCTTGTAAATCCTGTAAAGCGCTTTGTGACAACATTTGTTGTGAAAAGCGCTATACAAATATATTTGATTTGATTTGATTTTGAAAAGTCCTCACCAGAATTTTGCTCAAGATTGCTAGATTTTCTCATTTCTAATTAGTGCAATCCAGGTAAAATTTGTGGAATCAACACAATCCAGGAAGCCTGAGCAAAGTCCTGGTGAGGACTTTTACTTTCTGAACCTGGAATTGACACCTCTGGCACCATGGCACACATCCTCTCTGGGTGTAAAACAGCACTAACCCAAGAAAGGTACAGGTGGCGCCACGACAAGGTGCTCATGACACTGGCTAACACCTTAGAGCAGGTGAGGAAAAAGAAACGTCAATCACTGCGGAAAACGACAGCAATCCAGTTTGTAAGGGAGGGGGAAAAGCCACCAACCACAGCAATAGCAAGAACTAGTCTGCTACAAAAGGCCCAAGCATGGGAAATGAAGGTCGACCTTGGAGGAAGGCTGAAGTTCCCCCAGGTTGTTCAGACAACCCTTAGGCCGGATGTGGTACTGTGGTCGGAAGACGCAAAAAAGATCATCCTCATTGAACTTACAGTCCCATGGGAGGAGGGGTGTGAACAGGCCTCTGAAAGAAAGAGAGCCAAATACCAAGACCTTTTGCATGATTGCAGGGGGAAGGGATGACAGGCATGGCTTTTCCCAGTCGAGGTCGGCTGTAGAGGATTCCTGGCGCAGTCAGTGTGGAAAATGCTTACAGCCATTGGAATGACAGGAAAGGAGAGAAAGGCAGCAGCTCGCAGGATGGGGGAGGCAGCAGAAAGGGCCTCTTGCTGGTTATGGAGTAGGAGAGAGGAGCTGGGCTGGAAGACAGGAGGAGGAGATGGGCAGTGACTTGGCCACCACTGCCAGCCCGCCATCGGGAGGGTGTTGTGGATAAGGGTTGAAACGCCCAGTGAACGATGGGTACCACCTGATGACATCAAATCCTCCTGGCCAAGGCTACACTCGCGTAAAGCGAGTGAAGGCGAAGCATCATCAGATGTATTTGTACTATCATGATCATCATGAATTGTGTCTGACGTACTGTATACATAAGTTACTAAACTAACACTAACTAAAATACTAATAGCCTTCTCTTTGGGAATAAATAAGATTGAATGCTCTAAAATGTTAATCAGTGATGCTAAAAATCTGTATTTATGTATTTTGTGCACCACCATATACTGTAACACTACATTACAGTACAGTATATACAGTACATAACAGTACGGAAACATTCTTTCTTTGAGACATCTGACAGTTTTAAATATCTTCAAATAATCCCATGTGATATCTTTAACAACCACATGCACAATATCATTATAAGGAGACAAGCAGCAATGATAAGCTAATAAATTTATCAAAATCTACAATCACTCTAAAATGTAATAAATGCTTCAATTATTTACCTTTTCCATCCCAGACTCCTTTACTGCTTTGTCAACAATGCTACGTACTTCATCCTCAGATTTATGCAGGTTCAACTTCAGAAGGTCTTCAAACATGGTTTTATCAGACATTTCAAACTCCACCTATAAAACAAGAGCATGTAAGACACTTCTTGTAAGATGCATTCTCTGTTTGTGTAAGCGTGTTTAATCTAGAAATACCTTGGTTGATATCATCAACTGCAGCCAATGTCTGTCTCTGATGGATGGATTCTGAAGCTCTCCCACCGCCCGCAAAGATATCATCATGTTTCTCACCATGTTATCTAACCCTATAAAGGCATCCCATGCCCGCATTTCTTTGTCTAGGACCTTGATATCTTTGGCGTACTTCTTGATGTCCATGTCCATTTTATCTACATTAATTTCTTTCCAGAGAGTGGTTTTCCAGTCATCCATGTTCCCTTTAACCTATAGCACAAAAAACTCTTTTAAATGTTGTAGTGGAAAATGAAATGTAGTATCAGACTGAATTATACATCCTTCTATAAATGTTTCATGTTGATAATTAAACTGTTTCCAGGGGGTATAAATCTATGTGATGCCTACCAGCAATATCACGTCCCAAAGTTCTTTCAGTAAAACAATATCTTTTCTACAGGCTTTCAGTTGTTTGTAGTCTGGAACATTCACTTCGAATAAGCTTGCTGATTTATACAAGGCCTCCATTTCTGACTCCAGTGCAGCAATACTGTTCTGAGTCTAAAATATTTACATATAAATGACCACATTAGTTCCACTGCAATAATACCAGATACATATACATATATCATGATTGTGCAAAATGTGAGTCAAAAAGCTGGCAAAAATCTACTACCTCATCAAGGGCTTCATAGGGACGTTCAAAAGAGAAGAGAAACAATGGCTGTTGTTTGAACTTCTCTCTGAATTCATTCTGCTTAATCTGTACATACATGTAGAAACATTATGTTACATAATTGCGGACTAAGTCTGTATTTAAAACTTCAGATATACAAATCAGATTGCAGTTAGGTTTACATTATTTCCAAATCACTTCTAACTCTCTATGCAACTATGATATCAGCTCACGTCTTTCTGCCTAAGTATGCTTGCATGAAATGATTAGGAGGGCCAACATCAAATTATTTGCTAAAACGTAACGTGATTAAGGCTTTTAGATGGCTCCCAATAGTTATGCAATAGTTTTGTTCATTCAGTTTCGTAAATAGTGATGGAATATATACTGCTGTATATATAACCCAGTGTTAATAATATTGTTCCAAATGTTCGTAGTTGCTATAGAAGTAAACATTTACAAACATGCAACAACACAACGATGGCACAACATGCATTGTTTGTTTAGCAACTTGCTAGCTGAACAGGCAAAAAACAGTGATAGTACTCCTAACTTACTTGTCTGACTTATAATCTTTGTATTTTCTTTTTAGTATGTTTATTATTATTTAAAAATTAGAATAGATGGATTAATAGATAAGAAAGTTGTGGAATGATTTTAGTGATTTAGTGGTTGTTGAGTATAAGACATTCAGTAAACTGGAACAAAAAAACGGTAATACCATAAACAATGCTATTTTTGCTAACAGATATCGTGATTGGACATTTTCATATAATTGTGCTTTCATACCAGTAAAGAAATTACAAACACATTATACTTAAGATACTTTAAATAAAAAACTCTACTTTAAAATGTTACTGTGTGATGACTGTGATGAGATAGGTGACATGACGTTAATTTAATGGCATAAGGCTGTTATTTGAGATTACCCTCGTTATAATCAGTGCCAAAAAAAAAGAAGAAGCAAAATCTAAGTGTCCAAATTAGGTTCCCCCCAATGCCGTTCTTCAACACAAAATAATGAATGGCAATAATTGATCAGGTATTTGTCTTTGTATTGCTTTGTTGTACCTCAAATTGCTGGCACTTCCGTCTAATTATGTTCACTTCATTAGCATGCAAAGGACCGACATTTTGTTTAACTTGAAGCGCAGTCTTCTTCACATTATTCCAGTGCTCTGGTAAATCCTGCCGGTTTAACAAACACACTTGTATCACACTATAAGTAAAACTGGAAAAAAGTCATGATGGAAAGAATAAAATAGGCAGTTGTATTTAATTTGCCTGTAACTGTGCATGAACTTCATCTGGGAGCTCCTCTCCATACTCCTTCAAGAATTCAACGGTCTCCTTTAGTGGACTAAACATTGTGTCAGTGGACACCTGTCTGTCTTTCACACTCAATAGGTATCCAATTACCTCCACCAAGCCCTCATAGTCTCCCTCTGCTACAGTCTTAGTAAGACCAACCGTTACCTCCTTAATAAAAGCTTCCAACTCCCTTAAGCTAAAAGACAGAAAAAGACAAACACAAGCACTGTCTAAAAAGGCATTTTTAAATTGAGGTAAACACCAGATGTCATTTACTTGCAATGAATTAAAATGATAATGCTGTAATTGCATTCAGTGACTTGTATAGTACCTGTGAGTAACTCTGTCAATAAGGTACTGCTTGAACATCCAGCTCCACCTCTTGATGGTATTGAGGAGTGTGTGTTTGAATGGTCTGATGTCAATCTGAAGCCAATGAAGCACAACTGTTGAATTCTCCAACTTACTCACTTCAGTGTACAAGCCTTCATATGTGTCAATCTGAAAAAAGCACAGAGATGTACAGAAATACTCGATCTGCATATTTACAGTTACAGGAATTGTAATGCAGTATTTCCTCAATTTTCAAGGTTGTACGGTCCCTGACATAAGTTCTGTCGCTTATCCATGTTGTGGAAACAAGAGCTTATAACCTGACTTTAAATTCATCGATTGGTTTTAGAAATGACTCATATGAAAGCTGAAACCCTCCCGAATGAGATTTAATTTACGAAAATAAATTTGCTTCACTGTAGAAATATTGATCATTTAATGAACACAGAGAGGTCAGATTTTGGCAAGACAAAAGTTGTCGCCCACAGAAAGTAAGGTGAAAATCAAACAAATAATTCACTTCATATACAAATATATGCTTCATAACACTGGTGAATGATGTTGTGGTGCTAATAGAGCCACATTTAATATTTTGTGTGACTTCCACGTGCTTGAAGGACCGCATCCATGCAGTTCGACAATGATTCATTGGAATAGCAAAGAATGCAGTCTTACATGACTCCCAGAGTTCATCAAAATTCTTTGGTTTTGTCTTCCAAGCTTCCTCTTTCATCCTACCCCAAACATGCTCAATGATGTTCATGTCTGGTTACTGGGCTGGCCTTGAGGAACTTTGATGTAGAGATGGATGTACGAGATGGAGCACCATCCTGCTGCAAAATTTGACCGCTTTTATGATTGGGAATATAAGATGTAGCTAATACTTCTTGATATTTTAGGCTATTGATATTGCCTTCCACCTTGCAAATGTTTTGCACACCCCCATACTGAATGTAACCCCAGACCATGATCTTTCCACCACCGAACTTGACCGTTTTCTGGGTGACTCTTGGATCTCCTGCAGTATTTGCGGCAGCTGTTGTGTAATTCAACTGAAGATTAATTGAGAAATCCACCTTCTGCCACTTTTCCAGCGTCCATCCGTTTAGCAGGCTGTGAGCCTTGGCAAATGCCACATGGTTTTTTACCTGCCTTTTGTTTAGTGCTGGCTTCTGGGCACCGATTCGACCATGGAGGCCATTTCGAGACAGAATCCTACAAACTGTTTTAGTTGACACAGGGACTTGAGGTGACCAGGCCTGGTGGAGCTCTGCTGCAGTGGAAGAGGGACTGGCTTTGGATTTTCTAACCAACAAACGTTCCTCCCGAGCAGTTGTCTTGTGGGGTCTGCCGGACCTGGGCTTGTCAAAAACATCACCAGTCTCTTCAAATCTTTTTTTAATTATTTGTACTTGACGCTGAGACACATTAAAGGTGCCAGACACCTCTGCAGTGGAATTGGCATGTTGTCAGAGGTCAAGTTGCAGTGCAAGTGAAGGTCTGTGGTGCTGGAGTTCTTTTTATACACACCCACTAATTAACCAATCAATTAGTGAGCACAGGTGAGGTTGGAAACTAGGATTGGGTACATTATATGACAAGGCGACAAAACTTTTGTCTTGCCAAAATCTGACCTTTCTGTGTTCATTAAATTATCAATATTTCTGTAGTGAAGCAAATTTATTTTCGTAAATTAAATCTCATTTGGGAAGGTTTCAGCTTTCATATGAGTCATTTCTAAAACCAATCGATGAATTTAAAGTCAGGTTATAAGCTTTTGTTTCCACAACATGGATAAGCAACAGAACTTGTCAGGGACTGTATGTATTTATACATTCCCCTACCCTATTTCTGAACTCTGTAAGTTTGGGTGGGTTCCTGGGGACATTCTCATCTTCATGAGCCTTTATCTCCTCCTGGGTGAATATTTTGCCATACATTAGGAACTTCTCCATGAACTCACGAGGGTCATCTTGCCAGAGGAAGGCATATCTGTAAAGAGCCTCATGATAATCCTGAGCGTCCTTCATAGCATTCAGCACTTGATTAATTAGATATTCACGTATGTCAGTCAGCACAATCATCTCTTCAAGTTCCACCTAAAAGTAATAGCAACATTAACATATGTAACCTCCTTCTGGTACAAATCAGTAAATTAATAAATAGGAGTACCATATGTGCAGTGACATTCACATTTACCCGGTAACTTGGCTTTTTTGACATTGATATACGTGGGAAGAGTGTGGCAGTTTTATACACATCCTTAATAAGGTCTTCAACAAGATCATATAACCCATCTGAAGTCCTATAACCAAAAGATGGATAGAAGGCAGTGCTTCCATCCTGTAGTTCCAAACGCACTTCAAATAAGGGATCATTTATCTGTTTATGGAGAAATATAAACTTAGTTCAACAAAGTCTGTTTAAAGTCTCTTACATATGATGAATTCTATGAATATGTAAGGAATTCTATAGTGCTCTTGCCTCTGCATTCATATTTGTAACAAAGAAACTGAGAGATAAATGAATAAGTTTAAAGAATCCGTCCAGAACTTTATCATCAATGTAGTCAACATAGTCCGCCCAAGAGTCAGAGCTTTCCTCTGCTCTAAATAATACTTTATTTTCCTAGGAATAAAAGAAAAATTATTAATAACACATAAAAGGTTATCACATAATTAAGATATAATGATTTTAATTGAATGGATCAGTACTATTATCAAGGCATGAAGCTTTTCCCCAGATTCCTTAATCCTGTTGTATTTTTTCTGCACAGCAGCTGGCCTTCCGTCTAAATCCAGAAGTGATTCTTTTTTATTGTCCTTCCTCTCAAACATAGGGCTCACTGTCCATTCCTATTAAAATGTTACAAAATGAAAGACAAAATGCTAATGAATTTGTACTAATAAACTTTTGCATAGGCAATACACTGAACATATTTTTTCCATACATCCATTATGTCATGCATTGCTTTAACATTGGATTTGGCCATTTCAATCCTGCTCTGGAAGTCATGCAGTGTTGCTCTCATCTTCTGTATGTACTCCCACACATCTAAAAATTACAACAAGAAAACTTTCAGGAATCACTGATTGGAAACATACAACTTTAATCCCTTCCATCGTCTGTCTACGTAGGTTTATTATTCATAAGCACAATACCGTGTTTTAGATGAACAAATGAAAAGGTAATTTATAAGCATCCTACTTATCTATAAATAAGAAGCACCTCAATTAAAAGACACTTGGTTTGCTGGTTTGCATTCTATCAGGTGCTTACAAGATGCCTAGACTAACTTAAACCTTATATCAGCAGGAAAAGAGTAGCTTTCATCTCCTTCACAAGCTCAATCAGATGTTCTCTCATGCACTGCAAAGCCACCACCAGAACCTGAACCTAGGTCCCAGTGATGAAATTTAACTCTGTAGAAAAAGTAACTTAGCTGATTGCCACAAGGGCATGTGCCAAATGTTGTAAATGTGAATGTAAATGTTGTATATAGCAGAGATCAAATCACAAAGCACAGAAAAATCATGACACATATGTTACAACTTTCAAATTAATACTTTGGTTTCTGTATATTTGATCACCAATTTAATACCAGCCTTCATTAGACACACTAATATGAGCAAACAAACCTTTGCTGTTCCAGAATAGGGAGCTTATTGCATATTCTAGCTGCTCATCTATTCTTTTCAGTTCATTCTCAATCAGTGGAAACTCCACTGGCAGGACTGTAACTCGAACCTGAAAACCAGCAATTGAGGGCTATAAGCTCAGGCCAATGAGAATGTTTTATCCAATGTATCAAGATTACCAGAATATGTATTGCTTTTCATCCATACCTGATTGTACCAGGACACAATAAGGTCCAAACTGCCAACGTATTTTTGGAAAACTTCATGCTTGGCAAAAACATTAGCAGCACAAGTGGGAATAGTCTCTTTATTTTGAAGGTGCTTTACCTCTTTTAGTACAGCCACAAGCTGAAAAGCACAAGGTGTTCAGTACAAATATGGTCAGGAATGCTGAACTGGGCAGAAAAATGAAGGTTAAACAGAAGAAAAAACAAACCTGATTGTTGAAATTAACACTAAGGATATGAGTCTTTGGGTTTCTCAAGAGCAAGGGTTGGTTCAGGTTGAAATCGCACTTCACGTCTACTTTTTCAGCCCATTGTGAATACACTTTTATACAGTAATTCTGCAACAGGTCCATCATCTGATCATATTTTTGGAACACAAGTTTAGCTTCATCTGTGTCCATGCACCTAAAATGAATACCCAAAGTTATATCCACTGTCCTCTGTCCTGAGTGTATTAACTAGATGCGCCAAGCACCGGTAATTTGACCGCTGTGACGTCTTACTAGAACTTATACCTAGAAGCGCAGAGCGCCGGTCATTTGACAACAGCAGCACAAAAAAATATATGTCTTTGCAGTGGATGCAATTACAGAACTCTCCTTTCATGACTTCTCCCAGAATTTTCCTTTTAATAAACTAGCATTATTATATTGTTAAAAGAAACCCTGTACAGGCTAGTTTAAAGAGATTTCACTCGTATCCCTGTAATTTTGCCGTCATCGCCTACATTTCAAGACTGTGATTCTCTTTTCTTCGCAAAGATTCGTATGTCATTTTATATTTAGTATAAATAAAGATCAATAGTTTTCAAAACAAAATCAATCACAAAGTGTTTCATTTTCCAAATTCCTAAAATATATACTTTATTTATTAACATTATTTAATATATACTATATATAAGTTTACATCAGCACGTACATCAGTCTTGCTTTGCCTAATAAATGCTTTAGTAGTTTGCAGGAATTCTGTGAATGGTAACCTACTTATCAAGTCAATATTTCAAAGGAAATATCTCACAGGTATAGTCCCTCTTTGCCAGGGCTAGCTGTTAGCTAACACGTATTATATAAATGCATTACATTGTGGCTGCTGTTATGTGTTGTTGACACACCGGCATTACAAATGAATGAATTAGAATGCAAGTTACATATGTAAATGCATTACATAATGAAATTATGTACATTTGCATGCAATGTACAAAAGAGATGATAACATGTAATTTGAAAAATTCTTACCGATGATGAATTGCCTTGAAGCTCTTCATTGGGATCTGTATTCTGTCCTGCAATTCCTGGGCCCATTTTAGCTGTCCAGCAACAGGTGGCATATTCTTAGCAACTGGTGGGATTCCTTGACAAATTCCAACTTCTGCTATTTGACAATCATATACTAGCTTGGTTTTATCTATCTCTAAGTTAAACATTTTCACCAGTTCTTTGTACTTTGATGAAATTTGGGACTGAATTTCAGGTCTTTCCAGAATTAAGTCGAACATATCAAAGAGCTGTTGAAGTAATGGGAACAATGTAAAAACATGTAACACATAATTAGTCAGTTTGAACCCCCCTAGTTAGTATTCTCAATTATGATATTTAATAAGGACAAAAATACTGGAGAAATTGCTGAAAAGGCAATGGGTTGGAGTGCTAACAGAAAACAGTTACCTTTACAGCTGACTCTAGAGATGAACAGTCATCAAATGCCTGACAAATGATTGTCCCAAGCCTTCTCTCATGGTCTGTAATTTGGTTCTGGAATTCTCTGAAGTCTGTATCAAAGCTCTGCAACATTAGAAATAATTCTCATTCTTAACGTGCTTTATGTTAGACATGAAAGTTTCATGATTTAACATTTGGCTGATGAAAAATGAAATAACTGTTTAAAATGCAACAACATTCTAGGCTTACCTTATCATCTATGTCTATTGCATCATATTTGCAATCAGCAAACATCTTGATGAGCTCAAGAAATTCCTCATAAATGTGGTAGACTAAGGTTCCCATAGTACCTCCTCTTACACCTTGGACGCACATCTTCTCCAATTTCAAAAACTCGGCAGAAACTTTGTAAACCTCCTAGAAAACAAAGGGTAAAAATACTTAATACTTAAAAACCTTTATCGATTTAGAAATTTGTAGTAAACCTACTTTGTGAACAAAACAACACAAATTTAGCTGTACCTCAATTGTTTGCAAACGTTGCAAAAATGCATCCAATCTTGTAAACACAAGATAAGAAGGAAATCTCCAATTCTTTGCTTTCCCATCCTAAAAAGTAAATGAAGTATTACCAAGCATGTACATTAAAGTGTTGTAACCTTTGTGAAGACAAAATTATAGAAATTTGGAAATCTCATAAAAATGTATGATTTTTACATTATATTTTATGACACATAAATTTACCTTAAAGAAGTTGCCCATGACCATTTTACACTGTTCGTAGTTTTCTCTGAGCATAACTAGTGGTACAATACTTATTCTGATCTTTCCAAGCATTTCATCTGTTTCACCTTGCAAACCCTTCATAATTTCCTCAGGACCTAAGAAATTTCTTGCCTACAAAAGAGAGTTAAGAATATAGTCTATATTTGTGTTTAACTTGATAATAAAATTAAATAACATTAATATAAAATACCATATCAATAAATAAATTGCAGATCTCTTGCAAGATGACTATGATCCTTTCAGGATTACAGTAGTACTCTGAATTAGCCCATGTGAGAGCCACTGTGTGCATCAAAGCTCCAATATACAAGGGTAACTAATAACACAGAAACAAAACAAATAAAAAATGAATAGAATGTACATATTGCATAGCAATATTACAATCTGGCAATTACAGATATGAATTAAACGTCATTTTTACCAAAGAATACTCCAACTGTTCAATGTCATAAAGTGTCTTTTGTAATGGCTTGAGGTAAATGACTATATCCTCAGCTTCCTTTAAACCTGTGGAACAAGTCAACCCTTAACATGACGCACCAGCCTAATAAAATTATATCTGAAAAACCTGAGAAAGAGGAAATGTGGGGGGTTTGCCTTGTTTAACATCTTTGTCAATTTTTCTTAATGCAGGCCAATATGCGCTTGCTGCAGTTTCAACAATTCCAGCCATTGTCTGCACTTTTGGATTCATAAGCTTTGGAAAAGAAAAGAATGTCCTCACCTTACATACAGTTGCACTGTACCTTTACTTCTTCCTTTTCAGAAAAAAACTGCCTTTCATACCAAACTGAAGACAACTATGATGTATACTAAGGTACCTTTGATACATACCTGCTGGTGGATGTATTCTAAATTCAAGAGTCTGTTATTCCAGAAATCAAATTCTACTTTAGGTACTGGGTTTAGACCATCTAAAATTGGCTGAGCTGAGTCTTTATTTAGAACCTCTGAAACTTGATGGGTCCAGTCAATTATCACTGTCTCAAAGGCATGCATCACCCTGCTGGTATGAGTCATTCTGAAAGGAATAAGAGATTAAGTTCAAATAAGCCAAATAAACGGATAAACCGATTAAAATAGGCCCTCACACACCGGTCTATGTTAGTTCACAACAAATACATATAGATACATAACTACAGTTTATGTAAATATGACCTGTCTCCAAAGGCATCTGAATGTTCAGGTAAGGGAAGGAATGTCCTTCCTTTAATCAGACCTCCCACCACAAACGCCTCGTTCTTCAATTTATGGGCGTATTGGGAAACATAATCGTATACAACACTGGGCCAGATTTTAGTGTTGTCTCTGTTTGTGTGCAAAGGATACACAACCTGTAAAAACAATGTATAATTAACATTAGCTAGATGCAGATATTTCAATAAATTCAAATAGTGAGGCCAAACCAACCTTCTCAATGAATTCATTCACTGCATTCTCGACTGAACCAGCAACATCTCCACAGTAAATATTTCGAATATTATCTTTGTTTATTATTTCATTTCCCTTTTTAACGAAGTACACAGCCTTGTTTTTAAGTGTTTGAGGAAAACCGAGGCTAGCGACAAGTTGGGAGGCAGCGTTCTGTGAAATAACTAAACTGCAAAAGTCTGGCTTTTCAAAAAAATTCCTGATAATGGTACGACTCTCCTCGGCGGCTAAAAACTTTTGCCATTTGTCATGTTTAAGGTTTAACGACTTCAAAGTAACATTTTGCAAAAAATCAATTGTTTCGTCCTCAACCTCCATATTTTGAGATGGGCTACATTGGTTAGCAGCTTAAGCTAACTGCTGTCACTTACGCTAGCTAGATAGCTATCTATAATGCAGTAACAGTAGTTCGGTTAGTTATTTTATTTTAAAATAACGGTCGCTTCTCGCGCTGAAATTGTGCACGTGCAATAGCCAGCTGAACTTGTCGTTCGGTCAGTCTCGTCATGCTATGGCCATATTAGAAAATGTATTTTTTATAGCAGAGGTGCCAAACATATGGACCGCGGAATAAACCTGCATTATTAAAGAAGAATAAACTGCATTTTATTTAAAATCTACATTTCCTATATTGTCCGCTAGGGGCGCGTTTTAGTCAGTTCTATCGCTTTACCAGCATTTTCTGTTGACCCTGGCACCCTCTTAAGTGAAATGTCTTTGTCAAAAAAGAGAAAAGTGGACACGTGTCGGATTTTTCAAGACCAATGGAAAGTTCATGTGGAAATGTCAGTGATCAGTTTTTTTATGCATAATGCACTTAAATAAAAGTTTATCTGAGTAAAATTGCACATACTTTTCTCAAAAATTAAAAGTAGAAAGTTGTTCATAATGTATTTAGTTAAATGACCATTCGTTTCATATAAAGATTTTTATAATTTAAAGAAAAAAGGTATTAACGTTAAATATTAACGTTACTTCCCATTTCTAAACGTGTAATGGGATGCAAACGGACTCAAGACTCCAGTTTTGTCGATTAGATCGTCAGATAAACTGTCTAGTCACAGATCACACATTACCTGCCCATTATTGCCATGATATATCTACTCCGAAAAAAATGTAGGATACGTAACACGTGGGAAATGTTGTCTCAGTTGTCACATGGCCTTCTTTGAAATACCACACAGTTCTTGTGAACTGGAATATTTGGCTGTAGAATGTCATCCGGGTATCTTTCGTGTACTTTTTTTTGGTGTGCATTTTATTTTGGTTATATACTGCATACAGTACACTTAATTGGAGTGGAACCATCATACGTTCACGTGCTCTCGTAGTATGGCTTGCACTGATTGGCTGATTCAAGAGTAGCAAACTAATGAGTAGCCTTTTTTTTCTGAAAACATTATGTGGAAGTAACATGTTCAAAAAAGTTGCCAAATCAGCAGGATGATTAATCTAACGCCTAATGTAATTAATGTTAGTAATTCTGTTAAACATGGGACATTGAAAGCAACAACAACCAGATATTCATTAATGAAATATAGTGAAAAATATAGGATCAATTAGGAAGTGTTATTGGGGAGTGGCAAATTAATGGGAACTGTGTAAAATAACTATTGTGGAAGATCTTTCAGAACTGGGAGGCACCTACATATGTGACCCTGTAATATTGTTTGTGGTTGTGGCATACCAAATAACATATTGTATACTACAATGGGGATGCATATCTAGGCTAAATTGTATTTAGTTATACAGATGTATATAGTATTTAAACAGCTGTTTGAATTCATTACAAGCAAACTCACAGTACTTCACACTGAATTGACAAGACTAGAGAACTATCTTATTCCTGCAATTCTCTATATAGTTTTTTTTCAGTTAGGCTTTCCAAACTTGTGTTCTCAAACCAGCATCCATTTAGCTTGCAGTTGGTAATTAGCTGTTGTAAATTTGTAGGAGGAACCTTGTAGGAAATACAGCTATTCACAGACACATGACCCCTTCTTTCTGTGTTTTTTTTCTTGCCCCGAGCCGCCCTGGACCACAACCGCCCATGGAAGCGGGCCAACCGCCACACCGGCCAGGCCCCGAAACTCCAAGGCGCCCCCTCTCTGGAAGGGAGAACAGGGGAGCAGCCGGGAGAGGACCGGGCACGACAAGGCCCAGACCCAGAACCAGTTGTCCTCACACATACACTCAACGTCATACATTCACCCCCATACTTGTTAATTTCTTCACAACCTGCATGCAAACTGACTACAACCCCCCCCCCCCTTCCTTCCTTTAGAGTTATTTGCACACGATACCTGAAAGATGATACACGATTTGTGCCGTTTCCAGGCTACTGCAGTATATGAAAATGATGGAGTGAAGATGCCTTCATTGTATGGTCATGCAAGTTCAGGGTAGTTCATTTGTAGTTTTTACTTTTTTTAGACACGTACTGAAATCCTAGCTAATGCCAAACAAAGAGTAAGATCACATAAAACCAAATATAGCTGAAGGCCAAAAAACACTTACACAGCTTTTGTGCAGTAAGCTTGGTGCCATCTGTATACCAATTTTATTTTTGCACACAAAAACATGGCAATAGTGAAAATCAAAAAATTTTATACAAATGTACATTGACAAAAATAACAGTTTATATTTTAAGTATATACAGCATTGATAAATTATCTTGGATGTAACATTTCTCAATTGTCAGTGCACTTCAATTGAACAAACAAAAACAAACAAACTATGGCTTACACAATTAATTTGTACTGAACAACAACAAAGTCTTCCACACAAATGTGATGATTAACTAAACATTTCAACTAAACATTTCTTTGAAAAAAATGACAGCATAATACATATTTTGGAAAATAACTGTTTTAGTCAATATTTTGCTTTGTGAAATGTAGTATTTTCATTTATGAATAGATCCTAGTTAAAAACAACCATTCTGGATTTCAACAGTCAGCTAGGTCTATTTTCTGGAAAAGCAAAAAGCAGTCAAGAGAAATAGTGCTAATGTGAAACGCATTATATAACATTTCCTCATTTAAAGCTTACTGTAGATTTTAATTGTAAGCATCACAATACTGTTGTAATTGACCATTTAAACTTTGTGAACAGTAAGGAAAAAACCTGATGTAAAACTAGTACATATGTAATGCATGCAAACCAAAACAGCTTGGGCACAAAATGCAAATGCAGTCTCCCTTTAAAATTATTTTTAAGAAAAGAGAAGGCAGCTTTAGAACAATACTACAGCAGATATTAGAAAAGCAAAATTATAGGCATGTCAATTGACATGTAAATGTGGTTATGTAAAGTGATACTGAAATTCAGTGGTTTATTATAAGTTGTGGAAAATTAAAGACATTTCCTTCATTAAAAAAGGTTTGAATGGTAGTTAGGTTAGAAATATTTGATTCAGGTGCCACATTGTGAGACGTGCCGATCTGGGATGATGTGTTCAAAGCTCCAAGAAGGAATTCATAGAACAGCGCAAGCACTGACCAAATCACAGAAACTACACAGAAAACAAATATATTGTGCACATTCTGCCATTTTGTAACACTGTTTGAAGGCCTCTACTGTGTTTGAAGACACTCTGTTGTCTCACTAGCTGCATCACATTCCTGATCTAGTCTTTGCAATTCTGTAAGCAGTTATGTTCTCTTCAGAAACACAAAAGCAATCCTGATGAAGCATTCACGAAAAGAAACTAACACTTATGGCTCACACAAATTTCCAGTGTCGATAACATTTTCCTCAAAACACCAAGGTATTCCTGAGCAAGACAGGTCCAGTGCAGGCTTATGGGTTTGGGGTTTAATTTGTCCACTTCTCAAACCACAGGCCCATTTTCAGGTCCACATACATGTTCTTTGTTAAACATTAAGCAAAGTCTCAGAGATGAGTGCTCTCTACTGCCTCTTTATAGAAGACACCTTCTTCTTTCTAGTGGCAAGCATTTCATAGAAGGGGTCCCTGCTGATTGCAGCTCTGGAAATGAGATGGTAGAAAAGAGAAATGATTTACAATAGACCCTTTCCTGTCATTATATACCCTACATTTTTTGATTATTGTTTAGAAATTCTATACATAGACATGTAACACTAAATCATGTAGACATGCAAGACAAAAATCTCAAATTTGTCATCTCTGACTTATAAAACTTGTTCATTTGTAAATGAATATTTAGACCAGAAGTTACTTTTTCAATGTCAAAAATTGCATGCAAGAAAGTGGAAAGTATATTTGATCTTTTACATTATATATTTTTATATGTATATTTTATCATTTATCACTCATTTTAATTTAGCTCACAATTTAATTTTGGGGGGCACCCACTCCTTTAACGCACCTTCAATGATTTTCTTATATATTCCATGTATGAAAACCATAAATGCTATGCTACTTTGAGTGCTGAGAAGACCACTCACTTGATACTGTTGATCCACTCCTCCTTTTCCTCCATGGTCGGGGCTGAGATTCGGTAAAATGTGTGATTACCTTCCACCACCCGCCCATCTGCTTCTGTCTTGCAGGCCTTGATCACTTGATCCTTACTGTCTGGGATGAAGAGCTCAAAGCAGTTCTGAAAGAAGAGCCAATCACTGGACTAAGGCAAAATGGCAACCTGTCCAAAGGTGCAGATAGGAACGCAGTGCAAAGCAAGTTAATACAAATACATAGAGATGACAAAAACGTACTGGTTTCTTTGAATCCTCCACTTCCCTAATGCTGAGATTTTCCAGCGGAATGATCCCTCTTGGTTCTTTATCCTACAAAATAAAATAATAATGAGCCTAAAAAAAGAAAGCAAGTTACTGGATACAATCTAATTAAATACCAGGTTACTTACTGTGGTGTATTCAAAGTAATAGAGACAGTTATCCGTCAAGATGAACCATCTTCTTTTCCATGTTTTGACTCGTCCTCCTGTACAAAATGGGCAAGCAGGCAGGTGAATGAATGTGGTCACTGGGTGGTAAGTGGAATCCGGACTGGGTTAACGTTTGAGAAGCAGCCGGCGGCAGCAGCAGAGTGCAGGATGAGCAGCACTGGAGCAGGCAGATATGATGTTAACCATTAGTCGGCATTTTAAATGGCTTGCTTAGCACAGCACCAAAAAAATAAATAAAAACAAAAAAAAAAACAGAAACCCAACAAATAAGCACAATGATAGCGAAGTATGAATGCAAAGATGATTTATCTACTGAAAGAGGGAGGGGGGTGTCAGTAAAATGTGTGTTTTCATATTTATCATATCATTTATCATATCATTTATCATTCATATTTATCATATGGGGTGGGAGCCCTAAGCAGACATCCCTGTGTTTATCGGTTAAAATGAGCATAACAGAAATCACTAAAGAGTTGTTTGGTGGCACAATATTTAAACAAACAGTGAATTAGCCCCAATTCAAGTGTAAATGAAGAAAACTGCACCTGTCCAAAAAACAAACAAAAAACACCCTTATGCTGATGGTGTTTCCAACTTTCTACAAACTATATATTGAATGGACAATTTGATAGAACATTCAAAGAATTTCAGGAAATATTTCTGTTTTGTATAACGTCTCTTATTACTATGCTAGAAATAACAGCTCTAGTGTTGTATTTCACATTTGTAAAGCAATGTTTCTATGTTTTGGGGCCAGTGGGTCCCTTTAGATCATATTGCACTAGAGGCAAAAGATACACTCAGCCACCCGCTCCCACCCTTAAGGTTTTTTCGCTATGCTCACAGAGCCAAATTCTGTGGGACAGAGGGAGCACACCAATATTGAGCCTCACACATTCCAAGCACTGCTGAAACGCACAGGAAATGCCACATATAAGCCTTATTGGACAAATGAGATGAGATCAAAAGCAACATTTCATTTGAATAAGTCAAATGGTCAAAACAACAACAAAGGAGTAAATGATGAGCAAGGCACCAAGAAAGCACCCAGAAGCATAGCTTTTTGGCTAATAAGAAGAATCTGTTTACATACCTCCTGAAGAAAGAGAATGTGGAAAACAAAAATAAATAAAAATGGAAGAAAAAAAAATCAAATTATATGAAAACAGTACTGACAAAACTTTAACCTAAAACTCTTGCACTACTGTGCATTCCCACCAGATGGGAGCCTGACACAGACATCCTCTACATGCTTGTTGATCAGTTCCTGTGCAACTTCCTTTTCTCTGACTCACCACACCGTACACTTAGCTGACACAAGTGGCAAACACAAATGACTGTTTCTGCATATTGAGGTTAATTTTTTTTTTTATCTTTGTTAAACATTTTATAAGCTGTGCCATCCAGATGTAATTGCTCAAATGGGAGTCACGTATTCATATGATTCGTTGTGGCTGAAACAAGCCAGATACGTGTCAGTCACTATGGAATAACATGGGGAGGCACTTGTGGAACACATAAAGACAGCACCTATGGATGGCTGTTCAACAACCTTTCAGATGCGAGTAAGTCTGGACCAGAGAGCACCCCCTGTGCTTAGCCTCAGCGGTGTGAGCCTACACACTCACCTAGTTTCAGCAGCCAACCCTCCCGGTCGGGGTTAAAGAATGTGTGCGTCAGGTCATTGCCGTCATCCTCCGGGATCTTAAAGGGTTCATTCTTGATACTCTCATATAGGTTCTGTAGGTGTGGATGAGTGGTGGACAGATGAATTTGTGCAACATTTACCCACATCCCCCTCATAACCCACTGAACAGGAGCCATGAGGGTCATTGCTACATATACATCGGTCTAACAAATCTCTTATGTCTATATGATATGTATGCGATGAAGGCAACAGAGCACAAGAGGTAGTTATCACAAATATCATGGCAATGATTGAATCTTACTCATAACCTCAAATGTTTTGTTGCTTCTGTACAATGATCTTTAAAAATAAAACTGAATCTGTAGCTTTGATTTTTTTTATATATTATCACTTTCTTCCTTCAAAAAACAAAAACAAAAAAAAAGATTAGCAGCAGTTTTTAATAATGTGATGGTTGTTACTTAGCAACCAGTGGTCAAGAGCATTACTAAAAGTGAAGTAACCATGCTTTTCAGCCAATCAAGTTTGTGTGGTTGGAACTAGCTGCCATATAATACACATTTGAATATGTAATTAAGATGAACTCAGAAAGAGGCCAGATGTGAGGAGCGGACCCTGAGTAGGTCTTCAGGTAGGTCTCCACCATCGTTGATGCCTCTGTTCATGGCGATGAAGCGCTCCGCTGTTGGCTTGTCCTTCACATTCGGGTTGTGCAGGCTCGTATTCAGCATGATGATGGCAAAAGACAGAACGTAGCATGTGTCTGAAAAGAAACATTGAAAGATAGGATTTAAAGTAGTGGCATCAGCATTCTGTCAAATGGAAATTACTCAGTATTTATGGAGGGTTTTTTTAAATATATATATAATAATTGCAACAATTTACCACAATTTACCAATGGATGTTAAGACTATACCCCCACTCATTCTCTAAAGATCTCTCAAAATGCAAATGTTGGATCATGATGAGCCAAACGGCCCAGTAATGGGAGAGCACTGTAGTCAAGCGATTCTAAAAGCTCCTTCTATTCTAAAAGCTCTTTCTATTCCCAGGAAAGAACGCTGCCGTTGGCACCCGCAGGCCAGCGAGCACATTAGCTTGGCTGATGGCTCACAGTGCCGATGAGGGTTGAGCGGCAGGGCAGCTCACGCACGAGTAACTACATGAGTGGGCGTGAGCGACGGAACCCACAGGGAGGTTTGGGGCTAACAAAAGAAAATCCACCAGTAAGAAATGTAAAACAGAATTGCGGCATGATACTTCCATCAAACAAAAGGCACACTCACCTGTGGACTGAAATACTCCAGGGTTGCACTGACAGTAACGTTGGGCAAAAGCCTCCATCATCCGATCTATTTTCTGAGCTTCACCTGGTAACCGGAAACTCCACAAGAACTGTCTTCATGGAGCAACAAGGTAAATACACTTGATACAGTGACAGTAATACATTACAAAACATCCCAATTTTAAATGCTATTTTATAAAAATATTAATTTCCAAATGTACCAAGTTCTAACATACGGTAATCTTTATTTATCAATTCACTATGGGGTGCCGATATACTCCATTTGAGCCAAACAAATAGTATGTACATGTACAGAGGTCTTTAAGAGTAGTTAAACCTGACTATTAACCCTGCGACAGAGACGGTCACCCTGAAGAGGACGGTGAAGGAGACTAAATGGGTGTTGTGGTGGCGCTGTCAGAGATCTGGCTGTAGATATATACCTGAGAGCTTGAACCAAGTTGAGGTCTGTGAATTCATGAAGTTCCACAAAAGCATGAAGGACCTCAATATTGAACTCATCTCTGCAACCAAGAGGACAAAGAATAAATCATCACTGGCATAGTGAGATGACTCAGTAGCAATTTATTTATATTAATATGACACCTGAAATATGTTCATCAACCATTTGCACTGAAGTAAGACTAAGTGCAGGTAGTAGCTATGCAAGTCACAAGCATCAAGAGTATAAATGCTCCTAAGGAAGTGAAAGACTTTAAAATGTTGCCACCTTAAAAGATGAATGATTATATAGGCTATAAAAATGCAGGCATTAAATTAACATGCATAATTACGGTATTACTGGAATTAACCAATACGAGTCAACTCTCATAATTCTCAAATATGCTTAAATACGAGTTATCCATAACTGACTTCAGAATTCAGAGAAGCAATCGGCTTTGCAATTGGTGTCCATGGGTTACCAACATTGGGCCCAAAGCACCCAGAAAGAAAATGGGACACGTCAGTGATTTCAGTGTGCTGTAAATGGATTAGCCTACTTTGACAGAATACCCATTTGACACTCCAACACCCCCACCCCATCACCCCCTCCCCCCATCCCCTTCCTTCCTGTGTGCATGTGTCATGTGTGCAGGGGGGGGTGTTCTGTTTCCTAAGAGAATAGACTATGTGATGGAGCACTGAGGCTATGAAGAGAAGGGGATGGACTCAATCTGCAGCCTATCTGATGTGGTCGTTCTTTGAAAACAAGCTTTGAAAAATGCTGGTTTGAGGGTAAGTGTCAATTCACAAGGTGATGTTTTCACATCTTCACATCAGATTGATGCTGTAAAACTATGAGTATAACAAGTGAGTAAAGCTTTTAAACCCAGACAGAACCAGACAAATAACATAAAACTGGACACCGGGCTCCTAGCTGTAGTTACCCGGCAGCCATGGACAAATGTGCATTGGAGCTATAACGCAAGATCCAGCACTAAAAACAGAGGAAATTCTGTTTAGGTGTATTCTGGTAGGAGCAGATCAAGACTTGTGGCAAACTGAAGTGTTTTTGGTGAGGGCAAGCTAAAGACAGCTGAAGTAATGTTCCCTTGGGATCAGACTCCAAGAACAGCAGCACAGATATCATCATAAACCAGTGATAACAATTAGCTTGCTCCTGGTTCATCTCAAACAATGCATTTCTCTTCGTCACCTCCACTTGTGCTAAAGGCTAAATTTGCTATTCTAGAGTAATATGCTTTATGGCTTATGAATCTGATCACACAGATACTTTGTGTTCGGCACACATAATCATCCTCAGAGTGAATAATAACATTTAAATATTAGACTTCCTGCATTTGATGGAAAGACTATGACTCACCCTGATGTCAAGCACTGCATGCATAATGAAAAATTACCTATCTGGTGAAACACTGCCTCAACCTATTGAAGTTCTACTGAACATAGAGGTATTCCACACAAGGACACTGGTCCAGTTCTCTTAAAATAATCCCAGAGGTATTAGTAACTCCTGGAGAGCACCAACAGCATTCAACTCACATCTTAAACTACCGGTTCATCAGTTTACCCACCATCATGTCAGCTAAGGAAGTGAGTCATACCTTTCCCCGAGATAATCTCCGATCGCTGTCTTGTTGAGACCCTCGCCTTTGTGAAGAAATTGAGCAATATCCTCACATGTGTTTTTCAGCAGGTCATTCTCAATGAGGAACTGAATCCCCTGAGAAGAGACACCACAGTCAGCGCACACAAGGACTGACGGTCTTTGGGTCATTACCCAAGCCAACACACTGCTAATAATAATGGCCAACAACTCATTTAAATAAGGCTGTTATGAAATACTTGCCATATTTACATGGGTATAATGGCAAAACAAATAAATGAGCAACGTGCAGCAGGACAGGTATTTAAATGATGCATTCATTTGAAAAGTAAACAGCTGAACTGTACATCAGGGAATTAAACCAAGTGAACTATAAATCAGGGAAAGAATTCAGTCCAAGAATAAGTAAAGGAATCTTAAAATGTCCTGCATGTCAGACACAAAGGCAGATGAAAGAGGCATAAATTCTGGATGTGCAAAGAGACACACACACACTACCTTTTTGGGATCCATGTTGAATTTCTTTCGGCCCATGGCCACCTGCTTATTCCTCTGCATGTTTTTCCTGCGAGTATGAAGGCATCAGAGCTGAATCAGAGATACATCTTTCCTCTTTAGGAATGGATGGAGAGAGCGCAAATAGCAAGAACCGCGACATGATGGACCCGACATACTGCCTCCTCAATCACCCGTCCCATGCCTGTCACACTGTCCTAATGGCTGCATTAATAACCTCAAGGGCCCAGTGGTATTGTGGGTCGGGTACATTACCCTCCCTGTAGCAAAAAAAACTGCATTACTGTATGGAAATACTCAATGCTTATTCAAGAGGAAAACAGGGTAGGAGAAAATGTTAAGGAGTTTTTCCACCCTAAGCTGCCTAGATGTCAGCCCCATAAAGTAGACTAGTCTTCAGTAGAAGTGGGAACTGCAGTGTATAAACAGCAGCTAATCCATAAGAAGTGAGACTAGCACAGGAATTACACATCTGACCACTTACATAACATTTGGTGGCCAAGTATTACTAGATCATGTATGAAATTTTAATGTAACATTAAAATATTACCAATCTCTATATGACTTTAGAATGAATTAACTGGTTTACATGTAGATACTTTAAAGATTTACATGGTTTACATGTACACTGTTTAAATCGTACAGTTCCAATCAACAGACTGTGTAACAATTCTAATAACTTCTAATTTCAAAATATAGCTTGCATATTAACAATGAAGAATTTATTTGTATGATGAACCAGAATTTAAACAGGAATAATGATAATATAGGTTTGACCTTACATTTCCCCTAAATGCCATGGGCTTACTTTTCATTAATAGTGCATGAGCTGTGATGTATGAAGTGACTCATGTTGTACTACACAGTCAAACAGTACAACAGTACGCCTCTTTAGTAGTCTTATGGCAGAGGGCAGGGATTTGCACACAAACTTTTAATACAGGACCAAACTCTGAATACAACTATGTAAACATCTAACACAATGAGACCAATAAGACCCCATTTTCTTGTTTGTTTTAATACAATCTGATTGGTTAATGCTTACAAATTACATTAAGTGCTTGCATCAGACAATGGCGAGTTTTGCCATGTAATGTATATTTGTTTTTTTCTGTGGGAGCACTAAAAGCTTATGAAATATTATATCCAACTTCAAAACTTATGTAGCCAAAAAGGGACAGTCAGAGGGTATATATTAGTAATAGCACCAATACTAGCAAAGAAAAAACAACAACAAACCTTTCTTCAGTGGAACCCAGGTTTTCAATCTCATTCGTCACCTCAGCTATCTCATTCTTGAGTCGCTGGGGGAGTAAAGTGGGATATGGGGGGGGGGGGGGTGCAAAACCAGGATAAGCAAACCAGAACAAGGAACTGTAAAGATAAGATGGATTTGCTAAGCCCTCTAAGGTTCTTCCTAAAATGTGCCAAGAAATGCTTGAGAGGTCGATTGGCTCGATGAATGTTAACATTAAAATAATGAATGCGCAGGCATAAACCAGACATTTCACCATATCAGCACCAGCCTAGGCCTTGCATATAATCCTTGTGCACTCTGATGCAGTGTCAGGTTTAACACACTCACTAGTGAGGTCATCAAAAAAAAAAAAAAAAGCCATAGAGGATCAAGTGCCAAAACAGGTAAAGGGGTGGTTGACAGCACGTCATTCAGGTGTGCTGTGGGTAACAGGTGGGATTGTGTAATTGGGTGTCTACAGTGTGGACTGTGGTTTGCGTTTGTATGTGTGTAAGCAGATAAGTGGATTACTGTGCATTTAATCCACTGCACTTAGGCCCACCCTATTAGCTCCATCTTCCACCGTATTGAAGATGACACCGTGCCTGTGAATTTACTGCCTAGTTGACGCAACCATCATCCAGCAGCCCAAGCCTGGATCAATACTACTCATATTACACATCTATACAGGATACACACTGATGCATAAGCAGCCTCCCAAAGGCCCATGCATTAACACGTGCGGAGGTGAAAGCTAGCATGCTTTTAACACCTGACCCGACCCCATTATGACTGACCACCTCCCCCCTCCAGTGTGTGCGACCCAGAAACCTTCCTTCACAGTCATGAGCAGTAAAAGCGAGGCCTGTTCTTAGATAGCACAACGCCCAGAATAAAGCATGACCGCGATACCTTCCAAGGCTCCTCGTTTGAAAGCACCGCATGCATATATACCGTTGAAGATTTAAATTAAATACACAATGCTCTGCAGCACGAGATGACGTTCTTATGCCTCTTCGACTGGCCTCTCTCATACACTGAGCATCACAATACTGAATTCTGGGACCAACAATGCTGCGGTTTGCTTTTCCACTTGAGACAGCACATAAAGAAGGAAAGGAAGATGTTTACGGACACTGAACAAAAACAGCTCCTTAACAAAAGATGAAGCTTCATTACTGCTAGTCTGCGAAAGTTCTCAGGATGGACTCACCATCATCGTGAGCATCCATCATGCTGCCTGGGCTCACAATCCCACCTGAGAACGTGCCGACATCTGTAGTACAATCACGGATTCTAAGACACTGACAATCTGACTCTACACAACCAACCAGCAATCATCGTAGGGTTATGAAGAAACAAAAGTTTACAAAAGTACTGGGCACATTTGAAGGCTCAATATCATCACAGCATTTAGCCCAACTCTAGCTTGGCAATTTTAACCATGCTATTTCAACCACTTCAAATGAACAAAAATAGTGTTGGAACAAAGTCTAAGTCGAAAATGTCATATAATGATGCATTCAGAGATCTCTGAAGGGACAAATGGCCAGGAAGCACTTAGAGGATCAGTGTTGAGCTGCGTATCAGAATTAATGGCTCAGAGAGGCAGTGTCAGATCCACATCAGTCAGCTCCAGTTATCCCCACGTGGAAATGGCAGCAGCACTAGATACCACCAGTAACCAGTATAAAGAAATCCAACAGCAAGCACAGATTATGAAATGACTGGGATCAATTTACAGTCTGACCACTTGTGGTTCAGTAGCAAACAGCAAATTCCATTTAATGCAGATGGCCAGTGACTTCCAATGTATCTTTGTATCGTGTTGCGAAATTACCTCAAGAGCAATGATGTACTAAAATATTACATCATGCACATATTTTGAGGTTTTAATATATTTAAGGTATCCAAGGTGAGAAAAGGAATTATTTCTTCATGATGCACACGTTTTGAGGTTCATAGTATACACAGTATGTAATTGGGACACAGGCATACGAACTGCCTTGTAAATCCTATGAAAGAAAGTCATTACTAATAGCCTTACTAATAGCTTACTATTTTTTTACAGCACTGTCACTGCCAATGCTCCGTTTCTGATTTAACCAGGAAACACTTGGATAACAAGCCCTGAGGCCTTTCCAACATGCAGAGTTGCTTAACTAATCCTAAGAAACCCTTTGTCTTCTGGAGCACTCTGTGGGTGGCCATCTCTTTCCCTTTTAAACTGTGGCAGCTGGTGCAAGCAAGTGCTGGGGTTAAGGGTGATCAGGGAAAGATGAATGACATGGTGTTGGAATGCTGACCGAACCAGGTTGCCCCCACCTAGAAAACAGCTCTGAAACAGGTTTCCACTGTAGTGTCACATGGTTCATCAGCGTGGAACATGTCAAGCTCTAGATGCCTTCTGCCCTGTCCATCATCCCACCCAAAAGTACACACAGAAGCAAGACACACACAGTTGGCAATGTTGTACTTAACAACAACTGCCACTTATTACCCTCTCTCTCACTCATCCACGCACGCACGCACGCACGCGCGCGCGCGCGCACACACACACACACACACACACACACACACACACACACACACACACACACACACACACACACACACACACACACACACAGTCTGGGTGGAATAAAACTAAAGACACATCAAAAAACTCCCTCACTGTACATAGACTCCCTCACTGTAGTTCATCATGAGACTTCATGTGATTCTCTGATGGCTCTTGTGACATTTTCTGGAGGAAAACAAGTTAATAAAGCAGTGCTTTCATCAGAATTCCTCAAATGTCTCTGTGGTGTTTCCCCAACATTACTTAGGAACACTGCCTGTGCTCCAGTGATGCCAAGATTACTTGCGGTCCCAGTGAAAAAAAATGTGAAAAATGTTGAGAAAAAAGGTTAAATCAAAGAGAGGGAAGAACAATGAACAAACCAAAAATGTATCTGTCAAACTGTGTGTTAATGACTAATTAGTATATTAAATTTCCTGCAAAGTTCCAGAACTGTGCTAGTCCAGGCACCTGTACCGGTGGAGAGACATCACTTTTTTTACTCAAGGTGTCTAGCAATGACTTGGGAATGATGAATGACTCATGAGTCACAGGGTGCCTGCACCAATTCACAAAATTCTGTTTAGGTTTACTCAATTGATTAAGTCATTTGAGGAAATGGAGTTCAGGCCCGGGAAGGACCAAAGATCAGCGTTCCAATTGCATAAAACAGCAGTGTAACTGAATTTCCAATACCATCTGTTCCAAAGTCCATTGTCCCTGGTAGGCAGTGCACATCGTACAGTCTTTTATTTAGGCATGTGCCCCATCCCCCTATACAATAAAGAGAAAACACCACCTCCCTTTGTTCCACTGAGCCTTTTGTTTCATGGCTTACTTTAAGAGCAGACCTAGACACTGCAAACATTAATAATCGAAATTATAATCAAAACACACCTCTAACATTTTAACAAGGAACAGAACCACAAAACCTCAAGACTTAGTGGCATTGGCAGATGGACAGAGGAGAGATGGGCTGAAAAGAGGCTGAAAAGGTGTCTATGTTTGGCCAAGTAAGAGTCCTCACCTGTATGTCCTCCAGCAGCTCCTGCTTACGCCGCCTAATATTCTCCAGCTCTTGCTGCTCCTCTGGGCTCAGGTCATCTGGCACTGGGAAGGAGAGAGAGAGAGAGAGAGAGAGAGAGAGAGAATGAATGACGGACATGTGACAGATAGGGGTGTGTTTAAAAAAAAAATAAATAAATAAATAAATAAATAAAAAATAAATAAATCGATATTTCGATTCAAATCGATCTTCATTTGAATGATTCGATATCGATTTATGAAACCTGAGATCGATCTTTAGAATTAGCCAACTTCTCCGCATATGCGTACTGTTTTCACGTCTCGCGTTTTATCTCGCGAGATCATCCTTTTTTTCCTCGAGCACCGCCACTTGGCTGGGGTGATCAGTTAAGCATGGCTGCAGCAAGAGTAAAAAAAATGTACCTCTGATCCACATCTATGATTCAATGAGTTACTAGTTCGCTCTGGCCCCAACCATCGGCGAGCGATCGATCGCGATATAACACTTAATTTGTGTCCATTTTACACCGCCACCCCTCCAGGTTCAAATCTCACTCCAAGCGATCTTGAAAAGTTGGCAACCCTGCAGATGTATGGTTACATTTTGGATTCAGAAACCATGATGGTAGGGAAGAGTTGGATAAAAGCACAGCCGTGTGTAAACTGTGCAACATGGAGGTGAAATATTGTGGAAATACCACAAATCTGAAAAATCATTTAACGCGACACCATCCTGATATTCAAAAAATGCCAGAACCCAAACAAACTCCACTAGAGAAGGCATTTGCGATTAAACTATCTACAAGTTCTCCCCGTGCCAAAAAAAATAACCGAAGTGCTTTAATTCCACCTTTTAAAGGTGTATGAACCCTGCAAACATGACTTTGTTCATTGCGCTGAAGCGCGGCACGCGCGAAGTTTCAAAATTCGAGAGGTGCACGAGCTCGTGAAGCAACAGCGCACGAGCGGAGCCACCGCGTTTTCGGCGCGCGGACCCTCACGCTGGTTGCGACGCGTCAAGTATAAAGCTGTGAAGTTTTCTCAACAGTTGGCAATATTGTTACTGCAAAAAGGAGCTGTCTCACTCCTCAACATGTTGATCAGCTCCTTTTCTTGCAGAAAAATTTGACAATCTCCAAGATGTCAAAAAGCCGTCATGAATAAATCTTAGTTTTTGGACCTTAATGTTTACAATATTCAGAACTATGTTCATAAATGTTTTTGTTACATGTACCAAAAAAAAACTTGATTTGCACTTTAAAAGGCTGTTCAAAACAGCTTTCAATGCCTTTTCTGGTAAAGGAGCTATGTGGAAGAGTGTGCATTAATTGATATTAAAAAAAGAATGTAACTTGTTCACAGTATAAACACTAATATCTTAATACATTTTAATAAAGTTTGAGTGTTCCTTGTATCATTACAACATTTCACATTCAAACTACACTTTTTATTGTAACTGAAATGTCCCTACAAGAATCGATATTGAATCGGATCGAATCGAAAATCGAATTGAATCGGGACCTTGTGAATCGAAATCGAATCGAAATGGGAAATCAGTGGTGATACCCACCCCTAGTGACAAGACATAGATTAGCAGCCAACAGCACATTCTGCTGGTGCAGGTACTTTGTATTTTGTGTCTGAAGGAAAGACAAACTTGTATGCATTCACTCTCCAAGTTTTTTTTTCTTTTCATATGTTGACTATGCAAAAACTGGGAGAATATTGAACATTTTTGAACACTAATACTACACACAGTGCTAAAAAAAATCTCAATGTGTTAGATAAAATTATAGGCCTAATCAACCTTTTCATTTAATTGAACAATTTTAAACTGGGCTTAAACATAATGAAATAAAGCAGTAAACAACTTTATCTCCAGCATAACGTCAACACACTAGAGGAGATTATCTGAAAAAATGGAAAGTCACCTGTTTATTCACCAGTGTACCATTGGCACCTGTTAAATCATATTCCTTCACAATAGTAGAAATATGACCCAAATTCTCCCCCATATGAGAGGACTGAGAAGGACAGCTAGCTAGCACATGTAACTAGCCACATCTCTGCTTACAGCAGAACATACACCTTTAAGAAGCAACAGAACATCGAATTGAGAGCTTGTTGTGTTTGTAAACCTGGCTTATTTCAGTAAAACCATACACATAGCAGGCCTGAAATACAGAGAGATCCTCTCATGTTAAAAGGGAGAACCATGTTATACTGCATATTCTAAGACCTTATTGATGGGAATCGAAAAGAAAACCAAATCGAAGTTAACAAGGCCAGGCCAGGCATGTTCTGGTCCCAACCCAACCCCAGCAGTCAGCCATTCAATGGAGAGCTTTTATACGGGGCCTCGTGCATGCCCTTTGGGTTTTAGAAGGCTACATCCATAAAGGCATGTGTCAAGTTATCAATTTATTTTAGGCTAAGAACAGCACATTTGGCCTTTGTGCTGCCAATGAACAACAGTTTCCCATCTGTCTCATCTCAGTTTCTAGGATTGCAGAAACACATTTGCAGCTCGTTTGACTAGCTATGGCTTTTTGGCCTTTTTACTTGACTCAAAAATCTAACATATTGAATTATACTGGCCAAGCAGTAAACTGGATTCAGCAAATCATATTAACCATAAATTTGTCCCAGACTCATATCTCCCATCAATAAAACCAAATAAAAAAAAAACAATATAGTACTTACGATAGCTTTCTGGCAGGACGCAATACAAATAAAACACTCATGCCATTAGGCTATATCTTTCAATTGCACCATGAGCTGCTGGGACCTAAATCCTTAAGACTGAAATGCTCAGCATGTTTAAGGCTATAATAGAACCAGAGCGGTGGGCTATAATACTAGTTGACTCCTTTCACATTCAACATAAAATGGAGCAATGTCTCAGGGTCCGCCCCATCAATAACAACTGTCTGAATGAAGAGACCCCTGCCATCATTAGAAATTCCTAATTGTCACATGTGCACCACTCTAAGCAAATACAATTTTACTACTAAGACAAGGAAAATTCTTTCACTTAGTTACTGCTAGTGCCCATGGTAACATGCTGCCTGCTCCACCCACTCCAAACCCCCTTTGCCTGGGAATGAAGATTCTTGATGTGCTGCTTGTAGAGAGGAATGAGGACCTTCCCTCCCAAACTGCCCCAACATCTCTGCTTCAACACAACACGCAGGAGGAAAGGAGGACAGAAATGAAAGTGTCCAGCTAAAAAGAGACGAAACAAACTAAAATCAAACCGAACATAAAAATGCACCAAAAAGAATTAAAGAAAGCAAAAGGTAAGATTCAGGGTCCAATAATGGCCGTGAAAACTAAACAGGCTTATAAAGAACAGAACAATCTGAGCTAATGTGTTTAGTTTAAAAACTGTCCAAATAGTGGGTATGTTTCATCTGATAGGTCTATAAGGGAAGTAGTTTAATTTACACATGCCATTCATGTGAATTTTTTTTTTTTTTTTTTTCATTGCATCTTGCACATGCCCATATTGTGATCATGATGAAAATACAATTAATCGGTCAGGACCAACTTGGTCTATCTATTATTTGCTAATACTGTGCCCCAAATTATATATCCATATCAGTGGAAACCATAGTTACAGTATCAACAGTACTCCGACAGGACAACTGTTTAAATAATGAGAATAAATTTAGATGACGCACCAAAACAATACAATATCCAACAAATGGCAAATCTTCGCTTCTCTTAACTGAACTTTCATTCAACTATACCAAATAAAACCATGTGATCAAATAAGAGGTTCTCAGGGCTTTAGATCTCCTGAGATGCTGCTTTACTGGGTAAATAAAAAGCTCCCAGACAAGCCGAATGCTGATCAAGCCAATTCTCTCCATCAACTCTTCTGCTGAGCCTCCAGGCACCAGCTGATTAGACAGATTCCAGCCAAACAGAAACACTGAAAAGAGTTGATTCCACCGAGGATTCTTCCCGTCGTCGGCTTAAACGTGTTAATGCGAACACTTGTCATATTAGCCTAATCAATTTTTTGTTAACATTTTAAGTGCTTGAAAAATCCAAGATCTGGCAACAGTTTATCAAATAGGACATGTACGTTCCTTGTGAGAAATGCGAAAATAGCTTTTGATGGAAGTACAACTTGCATGCTCAGCACCTCACAAAGAAATTTCCTGATGTCGACTGTGAACATTATACAGGAGCTCCGTAATACCACTTTATACCCATGCTGGTCCCCATGAGGACATGCACCTCTGAAGCACAGTGCAAAACCTACCTGATTTCACAGGATAAGCTAATGGCTATATGCTAACATTACCCTTTCCAAATTACACAACACATATTAAACAAAAGCATGAATAATGCTTGTTATTAGAATATCCTAATCCAACTCTGTTATATTTAGCAGACAGTTTAGTGTTGCATCAGCAGATCATCCTGGTCCCGGATACCCATGTGTGTAGTCAGTAAAGAAAAAACCATGTTAGAATGAAATAAACAACATTTCGATACATGTATAGTATTTTTTCTTTTAATAAAGCCTACAATGACTAAACCACAAGACAGCTGATGGACAGTGATCCTCGTCTGGTGTGTGCAGAAACACCAGCCTTACTCTGCCAAGAAATCCCTCTACTTGTCTAAAGCTAATTCATTGCCTGTTGGACATCTGCAGCCCATCAGCTCTACTGCAAGTGACAGACCATGAAATGGGCTAGCACAGATCAGAAGGCTTTACTTTCTCTGCACAATGTCTCTGAATATCAACATATGAGCATTAATAAGAGGAATTATTGTGACATAGTTTCAGATTTTAGTTCCTCGAGTTTAATTCTCCATTACCCACTTCCTTGGCTCTGTGCAAGGCCAAACCAAAGTCAGTAAAGTGTCAGTAAACTTATTATCTCGAAGGGGAAATCACACGGATTCCTCCAGCAAAAGCGGACATGAACATTTGTAAGCTACGTGGCCTTTGTGTTCTGAGAGTAGGTGTGTGTGGTGGAGTCCGCTGCTGCTGTCCTGAGTGCTACATCAGGGAGACTCGGAGGGATCCGATTTCCATACAAAACCTGAGCTGCTCAAATCCTGACTGTACTGCACAACCTTACACACGTTCACTTTTCAGCCAGGAAATCAACCAAGGTCCCCAAGAAGGTCAGATTACCTTTCATTAACTTCACACAATAAAATAATTACTTTAAGTGTAGTACAATTTTTATCTACTCTAAATGCCATGATTTGTTCTTTATAAGAGAATCTTTTTGGGTGAGAAACTGCATGGTAGCATCAGGCCAATCCTCACAATATGGTGGGGTGTGTGCAGAAATGCCATGGCAAACATAAAAATCATGGCACGCCTTTATTTGCCCAATTCATACTTTACCAAGGTTAGAAAAATATGTGAGGATGCAGAATGTTTCTGTATTGGTGCACAATCTTATGTTGCACCAAAAGGTAAATGTAGTACGTCTGTTGAACAATACACAAGATACAAATATAATCAATCTTTACTGAAAAGCACAAGCAAGTCTCTGGGCTGGCTTCAGGAAATCAGCAGGGCACCATGCAGCTCACAGAGCAAGTTCAGGGTGGATTTACTAAGCCAGAATCAACAAGACCGGAGTACAGCCTAATCCATACGCACCCCTGGTAGCCTTCAAAGGACCACTGAATTTATGTTGTAGCAATATTACAAACACAAATGCACCATTGCAGTCTATCATAAGAGCTGATGCTTACTGTTCCCTTCTTACAAACTAGCCATTTGCATTAAATATTTGTTCAGGTAAAAACTGAAAAAACAAATATTATGCACAATAACAACAACAACAACAACAACAACAAAACACATACATACACAAACACCAACTAAAGGTTTTTTTTTTTTAACACATTTAACCAGATGTTTTATGATTTGGTTTAATAGATGATGTGCTCAAAAAGGCTTGTACCATTGAAGTCTCATTTTAAAATCAGATTAAAATAAGCGTTTAACTGCTTATGTCAACCGTCACATCAACAAATGAAACCACAGATAGCATTTTGACTGTCTGTTTCACTCTGAGTATCACAAACATTATTTTAGTGACTAGGCGCCGTACAGTCACTAAAATACAGTCACCCCCCCCCACCCCCGCTGAATGTCCCCAGCAGTATGGCCTCTTTGCACACTAACAGCAGTGTACCCGGTGGTTAGTCTCTCATTGCACAGCCATGTGACAATCTGAACACCATGGTTTTGGCAAGCTACATTCACGCACCACCACTACATACCAGAGAACACTGAGCATCCAAGCCACGGTTGGTATGCACAAATAAAATCTGGTTCATTGGTAAGAAGACTGCCTTGTGTTTGCTGGCCCACTGTCACTGGGCTAATCAACCATACAATGGAACCATTTCCCTACAGGCCAGTTTCTAACCTTTGCATATTTTACCATTATGAAGGGATTAAGAGGATGCTGCAGTCTTAAAACCTTCACATTCAGGATAATGAAACAGGTTCCAAGCTCAACATATTCTTCCTACTGACTGAGCAGAAACCTTCAAAACACACACACACACACACACACACACACACACACACAAAATGTCATTAAACGTATCAGAGATTCACCACAATTTGCTGTTAAAGTCCTGTATCACAGAGAAGCTTGGTTATCTGTGAAATATTAGGACAAAGCACTGAAGTTTCCAGGGGAAATTAAAACAATTGTCCAACAGAGAATAAAATTTAATAAGCTGGTTAGAGTAAGTCCTATCAAATTATGAAAATTACGGATGCTATGAAGTTCATAGTGAGCCAACAACTTCTCCCCATATCAATCAAAACCCAACTTATGGAAGACACCAAGCAGTAATCCTGTAACATTTGCAACATTTGTTCACATAAGCCAGAATTGCTGCAAATACACTGATAAGAGAAGAGCCAATGAACAGTAGCCAAACAGAACAACTGAGTCATCACAGACATACATGCACAAAACCTTATCAAAACACACAATGTGCTGGGTTTGCCCCAATGTCACTCCTGTAACCATTCTTGCTACTTGTATATGTATGCGTGCTCGCATCGGGTGTAAATATGTGACGGGACTACATTTAAGAAATAAAACGGTCAATAAAAACTAATGCAGGTCTTGAGTAAAATTGAAGAATAGTTTCGCAAAGGGCAAGGAGTGCAAGAAGCACTTACTTCATTCTGATATCATGAGGTGTGAGCCACTCAGTCTGCCTGCCCAGAACAAGGGATACGGATGAGCATCTGCATCCCTCTAGATCTTGTAATCCCCAGTGACCCGTGTGCTCTCCGAGTATGATGCCAGAAGAACCGGTGGTCTCCAGTCCAAGATAGAGTAGGATAATGGGGAAGGCCAGTAGAGAGTCCAGGACAAGCACAGGAAACCGGCACTACTGGCAGTAAAGCCAGTACAGTCGCTCCACACCCCCCTCAAATCCCACCAATCGGTGCAAACCTACCACTAGTCTCCTCCCCTCTCTCTTCCAGCCCAACCACATGCACTCGTATGCTCAGCTCCACCCTGTGGTAATCCTGTGCACTATCTTTGAAATAATTCAGGGAAGGGGGAACTAAAACCAGAGAAGAGAGTGATGATAAAAGAGAGCAAGAGAGAAAGGAAAGAGGTAAATGACAGAAGTGAAACAGGTTTCAAAGACACAACACAATGTCTATTGTAGATGGACGTTTTACGTCCACTTTGTCTAGTCTTTCTTCAAGTAGAGAACTGTTAAATATGTAAATTCAGACAAGCGTCTTCTTATGTTTCTCCAAGTGTAGAACTGCTAAACATTAAATATGTAAATTCAGACAAGCGTCTTCTCAAGTTTGCTGTCTATGCATTGAAACACACTTGACCCCAATGCAAACTAACAACTAAAAAGCATTTCTACAACCAAAGCAAACGAGTACCCGCTGGTATGTGAGGACAGCGGGTAGTCAGACAGGTGCTCTGAAAACCTGGGCTGTGATCAGCAGGATCACAGAGGCAGTGAGTACAGCTACCGATGAGTGTGAAGTGTGAGACAGTATTTTACAGGTGGCACTCAACATCCATCACATACTTTATCCACTGCACCACAGACAGGCTCCAACCCACCAGTTCTTTAGACATTTTACACCTCATTGAAGGAAAGGCCTTAGAACTAGTATTGTACTTTGAGCAACCACGTCCTTTCAATTGGACTGTAGCAGTCCAATCAATTTTCTAACACTTTCTCTCGGTCCTCATCCTCTCACACGCCCCCACACATGCAACATGTCTGCCCTATGAGATGCCAAAAGAACCAGACTTATAAAACTTGGAGAACCCCGTTACATAAACGCAACATTGGAAAACCAGCTGCACTCCATAAGGTCAGAGGAGCTGAACTACACTGCTCAAAAATTAGGGCAACATTTAATCATCACACTATAACAGCAAGTCAATTAGTCTAAACACTAAGGATAACAAATCTGTCCAATTAGTAAGCACAAGTCATTGTGAATCGATGTGACCTGGTTTGGGGTAAATGATGGTGACAACAGGTGCACTACAGAAGCAAAAGCAAATGTTTTTGCATGTGGTGGCCACAGACAGTTACTGTCTCCTAACCCTTCCTGACTTATTCTTCTCTACCGTACTGTAGTTTAGCATTGTGCTAGTGTCCTTTTCACTAAAGGAAGCATGAGCTGATACCTGCAGCCCATTCAGGTTGCACAGAAAGCCCAGGTCCTCCCGGATGGTATCTGACATAACTGTCAGAAACAGACTGCATGCGGGTGGCATGAGGGCCCGACGTCCTCTAGTAGAACTTGTGCTGCACGGACCAGCAACACACAGGCCCGCCACAGCCACCCTGTTCTCGTCATAGATGACAGAAGGTTCACACCAAGCACATTTGACAGACGTGAAAGCGTCTGAACACACTGTGGTGAAAGTAATGCTGCCTGCAACATCATCCACCATGACTGGTTTGGGGGTGGGTCAGTGATTGCCTGAGAAGGCATATCTTTGGAGGAATGCACAAGTTCAACGTGATGGTGAGTGTTACCATGGCTGCTGTTACAAACCGGATTCCAAAAAAGTTGGGACAGCAAACAAATTGTGAATAAAAACTGAATGCAATGATGTGGAGATGGCAAATGTTAATATTTTATTCATAATAGAACATAGATGACAGATCAAAAGTTTAATCTGAGTAAATGTAACATTTTAAAGGAAAAATATGTTGATTCAAAATTTCAGTGTCAACAAAAAAAAAGTTGGGAAAAGTAGGAATAAGTGGCTGGAAAATAGAAATTGAGCATATAATGAAGAGCTGAAAGACCAATTAACACTACACTGTGTTCCAAATTATTATGCAAAAAGTGTTTAGGAGTGATAAGGTAAGATTTTTTTTGGTTTGTCAGTTAAACCCATTGATGGTGATGTGTGGCAGGGCTCTTTATATCACTGAAAGCCATTGCAGACAACTGTGCTAATTAGTTTGGCAGGTGTGTCCAATTAAAGGCAAGACTACCTAAGAAGGCTGTCCCACATTATTAAGCAGCCTACATTTTCAGCCAAAATGGGAAAGAAAAAGGATGTCGTCTGCTGAGAAGCAACAAATTGTGGAGTGTTTAGGTCAAGGCACGACTACAATCAACACTGCCAAGTCACTTCATCGTGATCATCACACAATCAAGAAGCATGTAGCCGATTCAGAGCACACGTGTGCGTGCTGATAAGGGAAAATTGAGGACTCTTTCCAACAGGCAATTACGTCAGGTTAAAAGAGCAGCTGCAGAAATGCCTCGTCATAGCAGCAGACAAGTTTTTGAAGCAGCTGGTGCCTCCAACGTCCCCCGAACAACAAGATGCAGGGTCCTTCAGAGGTTTGCAGCTGTGCGTAAGCCATCCTGTCAACCTCCTCTATCCACTGTACACAAGCAGAAACTGCCCCAGTGGGCTAAACAATACCTGTAGACTGACTTCAAAACTGTTTTGTTCACCGATGAGTAGGGCTGTGACGGGATGGATTTTTTCTTACCGCGGTAAAAGAGCAACGTATAGTTATAGTTTATAAATAAAAACATGCACTTTTAAATGAACAAAAACTTAATTTGTCGTAAAGTAAATACTTTACGCAAAACTATGGCCATAATATTGTTAATAATGACGTGAATAACATTAATTATAAATATCTAAATATCCTTGCAAGACAAACCAACATGCTCATTTTGTCCGGTATAAAGGACGATCTAAACGAGGTGACAATGTTGCCTGCCGTGCTGAATACATGCTCCGATGGAGTGCTCGTTGCGCAAACGGTCATATATTTTCTGGCAGTGTTTGACAGAAGAGGGAATTGATTTAGATTTTTCCGCCACCGGGCAAGTTGATCCGAATGCGAATCGAGGGCTTCCTCCTGCAAATACCTCGCGAGTTCAGTGTCCGCACCGGGCTAAAAGCCACATACATCTACTAAACTGAATACATTTAAATGAACTGATCAGTTTCTGAACGGTGCCTGTAGCATTTCATGTGTGACAGTGTTGTGTCGAATTCCGACTTGCCATGTTATTCAGCGCATAAATACGATACAGATAATATTGTCGATTTATGTTTCTATGCATAAATAAGGGATAGACTTTAATTATCCATCACAGGAAACGGCATTATCTATGTCCAAAGCCACTGTGGCTCAAGGGTGTTAATTATTTTAAATAAAATACACACTGGCTATACCGAAGTTCACCTCTGACCACATGACTTCGCAGTATTAAAGCAGTATTATGTCTAAATATCTAGTTAGGACAAAACTAGATGAGTGCTAAATGAAAATGAGCACTTTCTTCTTTGATTTACAACTTTGTCCTACCACCTAACGTTCTGCTCCACCCCCGACTGGTGAAAAAACATCTAAAGAAAAGCTGCAGCCCTTTATAAAACGCATGGTTCAAATCGTGGGGGAAAATGTAGTGGCTTATACTCCGGAAAATAAGGTAATCACGCACAAAAATCCAGCGCACACCCCGCATCCCCCAACCGCCATTTATTTAATGGACTGTTTCCCCCCGGAAACAGCGATCGCAATGAAAATGTTTTTTCCATGTTTTTTTCGCAATGGAAACGATTCCTTTTATAGATAAATAAATAGATAAACCGCGGTAATGAGCTCAACACCGCGGTAGGCACTACATAACCGCGGTATTGCGGTAATGCAGTTATCGTCACAGCCCTACCGATGAGTGCAGTGCAACACTCGATGGTCCAGATGAATGGAGTGGAGGATGGGTGGAGTGGAGGATGGCTGGTTGATGGACACCCCATGCAAACAAGGCAATGGTGCCAACAAGGAGGAGGTGGAGTAATGTTTTGGGCTGGAATCATGGGGAGAGAGAGTGTCGGCCCCTTTAGGATCCCTGAAGGTGTAAAGATGACCTCCATAATGTATGTGGAGTTTCTCAAACAGCACTTCCTGCCATGGTTCAAGAAGAAAAACCGTGCATTCCGCAGCAAGATCATTTTCATGCATGATAACGCACCGTCTCATGCTGCAAAGAACACATTTGCATCTCTGGCTGCTATGGGCATAAAAGGGGACAGACGTATGGTGTGGCCCCCATGCTCCCCTGACCTCAACCCCATTGAGAACCTCTGGAGCATCATCAAAAGGAGTGTCTATGATGGCGGGAGGCAGTTCACATCTAAGCAACAGTTCTGGGAGGGTATTCTGTCCTCATGCAAAACAATAGAAGCAGATACCATTCAAAACCTGACTAATTCAATGGACGAACAAGGGGTCATATATGCAAATGTAACATCACCTAGAATAACTTAACTTAAACTGTTTGATTTCAGTTTGTAATAACCTGCTAATGCTTATAATTTCACAAATGACCATTTTTATTGTTCTTTATAAAAAATGAAAAGGTTGAAAAAATTTGCTGTGCATAATTTGGAACGTGCATTTTGAGTGTTATATATTGTTTATATATATATATATATTTTTTATGTACTGATATCATTGGCAGTTTGTTCAAAAACCTTTCAATTGTACTCTAATAGTTGATGTCTGGAAAATTACAATGACTGCAATTCATATAGTAATTTTGGAAAATCTGAGAGTATTCCATAATAATTTGGAACAAAGTGTAATTAGGTCAATTGACAACATGATTGGGTATAAAAAGAGCTTCTTGGAGCGTCAGTGTCTCTCTGAAGCCAAGATGGTAAGATCACCAATTCCACCATTGTTGTTCCACCACAGATACTGCAGCAATACCAGAATGGTGTTACCCAGCGTAAAATAGCAAAGACTTTTAAGTTATCATCAACCATGCATAACCATTAAAAGATCCAGAGAATCTGGAACAATCGCTGTGCGTAAGGATCAAGGCCGTAAAACTCTACTAGATGCTCGTGATCTCCGGGCCCTTATACATCACTGCACCTCAAACAGGAATGCCACTGTAGAGGAAATAACAGAATGGGCTCAGGAATACTTCCAGAAAGCATAGTCAGTGAACACAACCCACAGTGCCACCCGCTGTTGCCAGCTAAAACTCTACAGTGCAAAGAGGAAGCCATTTTTAAGCAAGCTCCACAAGCTCAGATGTTTGCATTGGGCCAGGGGTAAATTAAAATGGAGTATGGCAAAATGGAAGACAAAATGTTCTTTGGTGAGATGAGTGATGATTTGAACACTGGGACGCCATGTCATCCGGGCCAGAGAGGACAAGGATAACCCAAGTTATCAACACTCCGTTCAGAAGCCTGCATCACTGATGGTATGGGGTTGCATGAGTGCTTGTGGCATGGGCAGCTTGCATGTCTGGAAAGGCACCATTAATGCAGAGAACTATGTTCAGGTTCTAGAACAACATGTGCTCCCATCTAGACTTTATCTCTTTCAGGAAAGACCCTGCATTTTTCAACAAGATAATGCCAGACCACATTCTGCAGCAATCACAACATCATGGCTACGTAGTAGAATAATCTGTGTACTGAAATGGCCAGCCTGCAGTCCAGATCTTTCACCTATAGACAACATTTGGTGCATCATAAAGAGGAAGGTGCAACAAAGAAGGCCCAAGACAACTGAACAGTTAGAGGCCTGTATTAGACATGAATGAGAGAGCATTCCTATTTCTAAACTTGAGAAACTGGTCTCCTCTGTCCCCAGACATCTGTTGAGTGTTGTAAGAAGGGGGGGGGGGGGGGGGGGGGGTGCCACACAGTGGTAAAAGTGGCCTTGTCCCAACTTTTTTTGTTGACATGAAATTTTGAAACATTTTTTTCTTAAAATGATACATTCTCTCAGTTTAAACTTTTGATCTGTGATTTGTGTCCTACTCTGAATAAAATATTAGATGTTGGCACCTCTACATCATTGCATTCAGTTTTTATTCACAATTTGTTTAGTGTCCCAACATTTTTGTAATCTGGTTTGTAGGTAATTGGACTATATCAGAGCCACTGTAAGACCTTACACTGGTGCACTGGGCTGAAGTTCCTCCTGGTGCAAGACGATGTCCGGCTTCATGTGGCCAGAGTGTGAAGGCAGTTCCTGGATGAGGAAGGCACTGATGCCACTGACTGGCCCTCACATTCCCCAGAACACAGTCCACCATCTCATCAGGACCACATTCAAACATTGCTGGGAGTACATACAGGTATGCTGGGGCCATACACGCTACTGAAACAAATTTGGAGTTGCTATGATGAAATTTATGCAAATTGGATCTGTCTTTGATTTTTCATTTTCTGAGATTTTGAATCCCGCCATCAGTTGGTTGGTGATTTTGGTTTGTTACATCAAGTTGTTTTCAAAGAAGTACAGAATTTATCAGAAAATATTTCCAATTTGAATCTTTCGTTCATCATGATCTGATGTGTGATTTAAGTGTTTCTTTGTTCCCCCAGGCTAGAAACACACCAAATTGACAGTGAAGAACTAATGTCAACCACAGGCTGACCCATGACGGCCCTCTGTCAGTTCACGGTCAACCATTATTACCTGTATATTTATACTAAAACAGACCAGACTACTGCTGATGAATGACACACATATATAAATGCTCAAAAGGAAACTACTGCTTCCCAAAGGTGCAAGCTTCATATGAGTGTACTGAGTTCTGAGAGACTCCCACCTTTTCTTGAGCTGAAATTTCTTCCATAAAATTGTATAGGCTACTGTGATTGAAGTGTGAATGAAGTGAAAAGGGTAAACATGAAAGGTAAATACAAAATGAAGAAACAAGCTAGAAGTGTGAGCAGTAGATACGACATGTTAAGCGCATAATCTATTGCAAGCACTGGATAATATAACATTTTATGTATGTAGGCCTGAATCTGAAGTATGAATCTGAAACACCCTGGCGATTCTAATAGAGGTCAGTTGAAGGTTACCTCTCTGGTGGCTACTGGGATCAATGTACTCAGACAGACAGCCATGATAGCTAACTCACTCAGTTTGGAAATGGGCACAGCATACATGAGCTTTTATTGCTTTTCGGTGTGAATTCTACACGACTAACTGTCAGAGAGCATCAATACACGTCCTGTGGTACCACGTTGACGCACAGACTAACATTATTGAACACATATGGAGTTGGTGCGCATGCGCGTTGTAAAAACCTGTTGCATTTCAGTGAGCAGTCTACAAAGATTAGACTTGAAGAAAATGTAACAAAAAATAATCAAGCCGCATTTGAAAACTTTACTAATAAAAAAACCATTAACAAAACAGCAGCTATTAAGAATCAGCAACGTTAGCTTGCTGGTCAACAAAGTCTCAAATTACTCACCGCCTCCATCTTCCGAATTTAGCACCATTGTTGACAGCGCTTTGGTTCAGACCCCTGCAAACTTGTTGTTTATATGGTAGTTCAATTAGCTAGATGATGTTGTCTTCACAACTACTAACGTATTTAACCAAGCTAGCTAGATTCTCTCGCTATAGGGACATAAAATGGAAAGAAGAAAATTGCTCCGAAACACCACTTCAAAAACTTTCGATAAAACAGAGGTCCGCGCTGACGTGCCACGCTTTAGTGAGTTTCCACTCACTGATTTCTAGCAACCAATCACTTCCTTCCGTTCAATTAGCCCCGCCCCTTAGCGTGCACGCGCGTACTCTGCACGTAGGATATGCAACATAACCGTTCCAGCAACATGTAAACATAAAATGTGTTTATTATTTAATAATAAACATGAGCCATGTACATGAGCCATTCATGTGTGGGGAAAATCGAAACTCTCGTAGCCTATAACCATGGGCCAGGACAATTCAGTTCAGGGTTACGTGTATTTTATTATGGCTTTATATATTCAAATAATCCGTCATAGATAGGTAGAGAGCATTGATCTAATATAGATCAATGGTAGAGAGTATCAAAACGGATCACTAGATGTCATCATCTCGTGTAAAATGAAAGCATTTGCATTTCTAGTGTACTGATTTCATATATAGATGTGTGTGTGTGTGTGTGTGTGTGTGTGTGTGTGTGTGTGTGTGTGTGTGTGTGTGTGTGTGTGTGTGTGTGTGTGTGTGTGTGTGTGTGTGTGTGTGTGTGGCGTACTGGTAGGGTTTATTAGCGCATTTTGTGAACAAACAGTAAGTCAGATTTTTTTGTGTTGTCAGTCAAATTAGTAGCATTCTGGTACGTTTGGAGACAGGTAACGTTAATAAAAGCAACAAAAGAAAACTACTAACCACTGTACGTGAATAAGACACTGGATCCGCAATGCCCTCCAGTGGGCGAATTTGGTATTACAATTCGTATGGCTCGTTCTAAGTGATACCTACTGTAGTAGCAGGTAGTTCCTAGTGCTCAACTGAGAAAGAGTAAAAGATGACAAGAATTTAAGGTAAATGTGTGTTGTCCAAAAAACCAATTTGATCTGACCACAAAGCTGACCAAAAACCAAAAACCTAAATTTTTTTAGGTTAAAAACCTAAACCTAAAAAAAGCTGACCAAAAACCTAAATTTAGAATTAGCTTACAGGAGCGGTGTACCGTAATACAAGGAATAAGATTATGGAATAACTTGAATAGTGCTGTTAAAAATGCTAGATCCATATGTATGTTTAAAAGAATGGTAAAAGTGTGTTTTTTTTTAATATGAAATAGTGTGTTGAGCTGTTGTTAGAGAAGGATTTGATTTCTGGTTTGTTTTTGTTTAGTTTTGTTTTGTTATGTTTAGTTATGTTTTGTTTTTTTCGTTTTTTTACAAAATATTATAGTTGAAACTATTCTTGGGAAATAAGGAGCAGATATTATAAGATTTTTTTCTTCTTTCTGCTGCCTTTCATTTTATTAGTGAATTGTATTCTTTCTTCTTTTGTGCATACATTTTAATTTGTTTATAATGAAATGAATAAATCTAATAAAATAAAAAATAAAATAAAAAGCAAACGCCACATAAAAATAATAACACACACACATAACTATATAATTATTAAAACAAAATTATATATAGGCAACAGCAGAAATATTATAATAGCTGTTACCATGGTGCTCACATGAAAACAACCTCTATAAGTAACATCTAAATAAATATTTTTCATTTTTTGGCCTTGCTTCAGAAAGACGAGTCCATCAGAACAACTCCATTATTGATCATCTCTTAAGATCAGACAAATAAGTCAAAAACACATGTGCACTGACATCATCACCAGCATCATCATTGACATCATCACTGACATCATGTGCACTGACATCCTCAATGCAAAAACTGACAGGCAAATATCTACGCTCTGGTGAATCATGTGTTCGTAAATATGTATTTGGATTATATCCTCTTACGTACACTCTTGATATTCACTAGATAAAAAAGTATTACTAAACAATATATATATAAATACAGGCAGAATGAATTTTGAGGATTATTCTGAAGACCTTCACATTGCTCTTATTTCATACCAGTCAGATTACCTCAACCAGTCTCAAAGCAGAGTAAGATAGCTTAGCACACAATTTAGCTAGTGTTTCAGAAAATATACATACATAAGTACATCTAAAACCACAGTCTTTCTCCGGAAGTCCAGAGTACTGATTTGGACTCTGATCAGAAAGGAAAAACAGATTCATGCAACCAAACTGGATGGAAAACAACATTGTAAATACAAAAATAGCATGATAAGTGACCACAAGGGAGCGTCTTTAGCTTGCCCTATGCAATTTGCAGAGACCTCATATTTTTCTAGCAATTTTGTGCCACTTTATACCTTTTATGAGAGACTCTTCCTCTCCACGGCTGCTGTTACATTGATCCAAGAGTGTATGAGGTTTTCTGGCTCTGAGTGAGTAGAACCCCACACTTCAGATGTTTACATCAGTGCTGTGGCATTGTTAATGGATTATCCATAATTAACACAAGCAGTCAATAATTAATACCCATCAGAGTGGTGTCCAGGAGGACGCTAAGATGACTAAGGTGCTAGCTGGGCCTTTGTAATCTTTTTAAAGTGACATGCATTACACTGTGGCCTGCATGTTAGTTGTAACATTTGGGATTTTAAAAGTGACATTCTAATAGTAATACTCTGCTTGTAAGCTGAACAATCTCACTTTGCTCTTTCCCCCTTTCCACTTATCTATCCAATATCTAGACATTTAATTTGTTACCTAATTTTAGAGTATGACCTAAACAATAAACCATAAACCATGCATCACATATTTAATGCCTTTCTGATGCAAGGTATGGCAAGGAATAACAGTATTAGAGTATTTGGATTGTTTGTTGGTGAGAATAAGCTACACCCACACCAGAACATTCAAAGTAAATCCTTTTATCACCATATCAGAGAGGCAGCAAAAAAAATGATTCATTATTTTCTGTGAGATCTTGTCTCTAGGAGCCTTGCACTGAATACTCAGCCTTTTCCATAACTAAGGCAAACACATGGGCGTCTCTGTGTGTGTGTGTGTGTGTGTGTGTGTGTGTGTGTGTGTGTGTGTAAGACTCTGTCTGGGGGAGCAAGCTATGCCAAACCCCAACACACTGAGTTTTTTGTTTCAGTTCTCCCTAGCAAAGCAGATGTGTATCTTCATCAAAAGCTCTAGTGCCAATCTCTGAATAGCTTTAAATGTACGCCAGCTCTCTGCTTGGATGGAGGGGTCATACCAGTCTTATAGGCCCAGATCACTTTCATCGTCATTTCAATGCAGAGACTTGGGCTTCATTTAAATATCCACTCCTTCATATTGCAGGTAAAGTAAGAAAGAAATCTAATATTTTCCATTCATGTAACCCACGCAGTATTAAAGTCACTCTTCTCAAACTGTTCATACAAAGAAGGAAGGGATATAAACAAATACTGTGTAATACTGGTTAAGTAGAAAATGACCAAAATGTTAAAATATCTCTTTCATTCTTGCAAATGCTGCTTGAGATACTATAATTCATCCATATCCAAAACCATTCATCCACAGTTCAATACAACAGTGCAACACTATCGTGTCTTGCTGAACAATGCTGCCTTGATTTGTGAAGTCTTTCTTTAAATGTACTATGCAGACACTCAGTATACCCTAAGAAATAAAGACCCTGAAAGCAACAGTGCCTTTCAGCTGTCAAATGAATAGCATATTTAGTAAAGGCTCAAATCTATTCAAATATCTAAATAGAAAGTAGAAAGTGAAGGTGCTGAGAAGTGTCAAGTGGAGAAAATCACTCAGAGACCGGCATGATCAAACAGTGGAAGTGTGAGCGTTCATCTTTTCAGCATGCAAAATATCTGACATTAAAAGGGCAGCCCCAGCACAGTACGACTGTTAGAATTAATCATTAATGCCAGTCTCAACGGTTTCATGAAGACATTTTCAACCTTGTTTCAATTTGTTGTATTTTTAAGTGGAGGTTAAAATAAAATTAAAGCACATAACATGCTCTACATCAAAATGTGTAAGAATTGTGTGATCTGACAGGTCCTGTTACTTTTTTAGGTCAGATGGAATGGCGAGAAGAGTTCTGTGACCGTACAATCCTCCTGGTCTCACATCTGGAGATAAATGCTTAACATAACAGTTGACTCTATGAGAATATGCTATACGGTTCACTCCTAAATGTACCTTACATACGTAAAATTAATATCCAAATGATAATGTTAAAGTCTTGCCTATGTATATGAAATAAAAACGACAAAACCTAATTAAGATTAGCAAAGAGTTCTTGTGTCACCATCCACCTAAAGCCCTATAGTCTTTTTTCTTCTTTTCAGCACCCCTATTATCTAAGGACATATGACCTGGTGAACAAAGAACACAGTAAAGTGGGATGAACGGGAAATAATAAAAGTTACAATGTAAAATGGAGCAGAAAAAAGGAAGGATGGTTGTAATTGTCTCATACAGCCATGTTGATCATCAGTTACACTTAGTTGGGCCCTGCCCTCCATGGCTGTTAAGAATACTGCCCTGTCCCTCTCTCCCTAATTAAATTTGACATACTGGCAAAAGCTTTTTCTCTAAACCTTTTCATTTCTATAATGTGAACCAACAGGAGGTGTGAACACGATCTGTGCTAAACACTGGGCACCATTTTATTTTAGGTGGAACTAAAATAAGGTGAGCGACCAGCGACTGGTTGTGTGGTTTTCAGCACAAAAGCAGAATCTGGTCTGACACAGCTTTCAATATTTTATACATAGCACAATGAAATATAAGGTCCATCTCTAGGCCCTAAAGGAAATTAAAATAATAAATCTGATTCCAGAATACTCTTGTCTAGAGAAATGGAGCTACAGAAGGTAAACTGCATATTGTGAAAGAAGATACATACAGTAAATGACTGAATGAAAGTGTCATGAAGTGGATGAGGGAGCAGGAGGCACATGTTCACTCTCCAAAGGACAGCGCAGTCTCTCCAGAGGAGACCAATGCACAGCACTGGATGGCTGGACCTGTGGGGTTAAAGAGTGACTGAGGAAAGAGGGAACAGGTGCAGATGATAATTGAATGAGTGCTAATATGTCAATGATTGGGAAGGAGGGAGGAGTGTGTGTGTGTGTGTGTGTGTGTGTGTGTGTGTGTGTGTGTGTGTGTGTGTGTGTGTGTGTGTGTGTGTGTGTGTGTGGGCATCTCCCTCTGAGACTGGGGCCGGCCTACGTGACAGAAAGGTTACTTGAGGATCTTAGACACACTTCCCAGAAATGTATGACCTTGAACTGACCCACACCAGAATCATCTGCCGAATACCAACATGACTTCTAGATGTGGACATGGTCCTTTTTCTCCCTTGAACAATTGCATTAGGAACGTGAATTAAACTTAAATTACAATTTATTAGGAATCACTTAGTCTATGGCCTACTTTTTGAGCATGAAATATAAATGAAATATAGGATTAGCCATTACACTTGACTACAATAAATGTTTGCCGAAACTTGATGTCAAACTCTTATCTAGAAACATCTGGTATCGCATATCAATAAAAGATATGCATAATTTTCCCCTAACATTCCTACTTTAGATCTACCCCACATTCTACTACCTGTCTGTTGACACAGAAAAGTTAAGGTTATAATGAAAACACTACAACAACATAAAGTTCAACACAAGCTTCCCTTCTGAAATAAAGCACAATAGGGTGAATTTAGGAGTTACCCAGAGTTTGAGAGAGAGGGATGGTGATTTGCTCCAGGGAGCAATAGATCCTCTGGTACTATGGTAACAAATCATCCCACCCTGCACTGGTGATGACCTCACAATGCCTTGAACTTTAGTGAGCCAAAAAACATCTACCACGTGCAACATCTGTTCGTCTGTGTGGTTTGCACTAGAGATGGGGGTGCTTCAGAGAAAACAGGATAAAGAGAAAGAGAAAGCAGGGCTGGGATGCTGACAACTTTCTCCAGTAAAGGGCACGTTTGGAGCCCCCACGGTGGCTCGTGCGTTTACAACCTCATCGCTCTGTGCTGTCAGGTGCAGCCGCAGGCCTTCACTACCCATCCTGCACAAAAGGACACCATTGGCCCTTTGCTTATCACAGCCCTGCACACGTAGAAGAGTAGAGTGCACTACATACAGGAGAGGTATGGTATGAGAAGAGTCGGGTGCTAATCACTGATTCAAGAATACATAGGAATGAAAAAAGATGAACAGATTGAGGTGAAAACCAAGGGAAAGCAACTATGAACCTTAATTCAGTTCAAGCATGCAATGTAGATTACACACCATCGGTGGTGCAAAAGCAGTAAAGACTCAACACAGCACAGATTCACTATTATTAAAGTTGCCCCGATCAGTAATACTCAGTTTCAGGAAATCTTTCATTTATTTGATCCAGTAGTACACATTTCTCCTAGGTTGACAGACACACACATACAATATGGTGTGAGCCATGGCTTGATATTTGCCAGTCTTCCAAGAAAGAGGTTAGTATTGTATGTATCAGTGCAGCTGTATTGAATTGTGCCACATAGAGCTCGATACATTGTGAGAAACGAAGAACCCCAAGACAATATCACAAAGATCTACTACAGTGTTTGTGGTAAAGTGTGGCTGAGAAAGAGCTGTACACAGGAGCATCAGAAAGTAGAGAAGTAAAAAATATATGACCAGTGGAATAAAGATGTTTGTGATGGTGCAATCGGTCTTCACTGTTTCTTATCACAAACAGTAACTACATCGTATGAATGTGTGACTCAGTGGTACCGCTACACAGACCTCAAGGGAGATCCATCAGTGGGTAGCATGCATGAGTAATGTCTACAGAGGCTTACAGTCGAACCAGGTGTCACTCCAGGAACATGGCATTTCCATCTTCTCATACACACATCTCTCCCTCTTTCCAATTTACATCTCCTCAGTTCTCTTAAGAAAATATAGGCATTGCACTTACATGAAAAAGTCAACCTTTTGTCTAGTAAGCTCAGCAGCAAATGGCCTGAATGAGTCACCAGATCTAAAAAATGCAGAGTATGTTGATCAGTTCATGTTTAAAATCACCTTGCTATTTCTATTTGGTATAAAACCATGAAAGTGAAGCTGTCTCCCACCAGAAAGTAAACATTTCCTCCTAAAGTTCAGTGATCTCCAAATTCCAGTGTCATTGCCAGAGGAAGCTTCACAAGTATATCAATATATAAACCTTTCTGAAGTCTTTATCGAACGCATATAATCCATAATGTCTCCTGGCTCTCCTGGTGAACACGGTTGTGTGCACTTCCAGTTTGTGAGTTAGAAGACCAGGGGAAATGGGAGTGGAATAGAAGACATGGCTTTGCAGCGGCATGCAATTAAAACGCAGAACCCTCTGACACGTAGATGGTATCATCAACACGGAGAGTCTGGCAATGAATCCTGTAACCTATGAATAGCCACCCAACCTTATTGCTCCTTATTTGCAACTGAAGAACAAAAATACTGCTGAGAGAGGTTAAGAGTAAGATGCAGGCTAGGCAACATCATCAGACATCCTTCATGCTGAGAAAGCATGAAGAAATGTGCTTTAAAGGTTTGAAGGTGGTAATTATGTGACCAAATGTAATAAATCCAATTATCAAAAGATCAAAAGGACAAAGTTCTCAACTAGGTACTGCCAAGATAAAAATATAAGACTTATTTGCTTTAATGTTTTGGTGCATGTGTGTTAGGAACTATTCAAATTAAACCATTAGGTCAGAATGTGAAGAATTTTCTTTTGGCTGTGTTAGACTTATGGGAAATGTAAACCGATGGTTGCTGATATTACACATGGTTAAAAATTTTCACACCTATAGAAAATACATTTGCAAAAAATATATAATCATTACGAATATAACTGTCACGGTACAGTGTGTGGATTCGTGTGGATTCGTTCATCTATGGCCGTGTTTGAAATAGCCTACTACATACTACTGGTGTACTGCTTTGGCCTCAAATCTGTATCCAATATACAGTATGTGAATAAAAATAAATTTTCCAGTACGCGAAACATCCCCGGATGACATACTACTTCTGCAAAATGTTCCAGTAAGCGAACTGAGCTATCTTCGTGTACTGCACATTACATTACAGGACAGTACTGTATTGTACATTATGCAACGCTACGTTCACATGACCCCATAGTATGCTTTGCTTTTGTCGCATACTGGAAACTGTACTGCATACTACTACGAGGACCAGTATGCAGTATCCAGTATGTACTGAGTGCAGAATGCAGTATAAAGTATGTAGTAGGCTATTTCGAACACAGCCTTTGTGTATGTATGTATTTGTTTCCGTGTGCGTGTATCATCTGTATCACCTGTGCCTCATCTCTTGGTTATGTGAAACACTTTTTACTTTTCGTGTGTGTATATAAGCGTTTGTCTCGTCTTTGTCCTTTGTCAGTTGTTGTTTGCGTAAAGTTGTGTAATCGTCTGCAAGTCAAATAGCGCTTTGAGGCACTTTCTATTGACTAAAGAGTTCTGAAGCCGCTACACCTCGAATATACTACGAGAAGTATATTGTATCTAATAAAAGTTTAGCAAATTCAACCCACCTAAATATTTTTATTGCGATACAATACCACACTGCTAGTAATTCTGTAGTATTTTGATTGTGTATTACATAGCTAATTATCCCAACACCCCAACTTCACCTCAGCAGCCAAACATAAATACATCTTTAAAATACAAGCTGTATTTTTAGGTAAGAAAAATGTCATACAAATGGAACCTCTCAAGTGGGTTGACAGCACACAAACAAAAATGAGGAGGAAGATGCTAAATGCCACCTGCATGGAAAAAGGCTGATTGAAATCTTTATTGACTCATCGTCATTACCATTAGCAATCGTTGGCTTCATCAGCATCAAGTCCCACAGGCTCTGAATCACAATCAGCTTGCATGCATGTTTGTGTGAGGGGGGACGGGGGGGGGGGAGAGAGAAACCTCCACACCCAACACCCTTCACCTGTCTCCCCCATCCTCTCTGCTGCTGGGGTTATGGGGTGATGTGCCCTTTATCCGTAGTTCAGTTTCTTTCATTTCTCTTTTAAGGACCCCTGTAAGCAATGTACTTTTTTCAATCTCATTTAATCACACTGTACTCATACATAGTCTAGCCAGAAGTCATTTTGTTCTCCCTAAGAAGGAAGAACAATTGCACCGCAGTTCACTTGTCATAATCTCTCAAAAGCGCCCACCCCAGGACACCGGAGCACACCCTCTGCCCCTACATTGTTGGACCTGTCCAGTGGAACACTGCAGAGGAGTTTCCTAGCAGAGCAGGTTATCGTGAACTTCACCTGATGTAAAGTGGCTCTAAAAAGCCATCAGTGCAGATTCAATTCCATGGAGACCAATAACGGAACATTATGAAAGATTTGGGTCACTTTGAGCTCCAGTAAAAAAAAACCTATAGCTTTTTTTCCTCTCTTTTTTAAGCAAAATGCTAAATCATTCTGCATCTCCAGTAAGCAGAATCCAACTTAAAGCACTGCAATTAAAAAAGTACCTGTGCTTAAATTCAGTCACAACAAAATAAGCTTACTTGTGCGAGGTCCACCGTAGCATGTGACGGCAAGCCTCAGTCAGTAAACATCTATGTCATTTCCCTTTAACCGAGCAGAATTATGACAGTAAGCAGAATTCCTGACAAAACGAGAACAGAAAACAGAAGCACTGCACTAAAAAGATCCTGACTTTACATTCATGCCAACCATGAAATTTTAATTATGACCAACAGGTCATATGACCTTAAATAAAGTGATTGCACTTATTTCTACAATCCAGCCCAAATATTGGTTGCATTTGCATTGTCATTTATGGATTATTATAAAGAAAGCTTCAAAAATAATATTTCTGATGTTTAAGAGGTTTAGGTTTACATGCAGTACATTTAGTCAAACTTAAAAGGGTCCAACAGCACAGCATCAATTCATTAAGACCTGTACACAGATGACTCTCTTCAGAAGGTTTTTAGCATGCTAGCTCAGAGCTACATGTTTTTGTATCTCAGCAGCAGTGAAAGTAGCACAAAGTACACTCCCATCAAAACAGCACCCTGCCGCACTGACGTGCCTGCGTGTGGTGGGAGCAGGAGCCGCAGGAAGCAGACCCTGGGAGCACATAAACAAACATCTTAAAGGTTGAGTCTGGAGACTTGTGTGTCCCTGGCACAGGATAACAGCCCAGGATCCCAACCGATATAGGATGCATACCCACTATGGTCATCAAATCACTATGTGCACACGGTTATGAATGAATGTGCATGGTGCATCATCTACAGGAGGTTACGTTCAACCTCTTAAAGAGATGAATTAAAGTAAATCAGTGTCAAAAAAGCAGAAGCGTGTTTGAATGCGGCTACAAATTTTCTCTCCTTCTCTGACACCTACAACAAACCTCATCCTCACTGGTACATTTATCGTAGGTGCTACTATCAAGACTTGATTCTCTATGACTTGCTAATGTACTATAAAAAGTAACAGGCAAACTCCAGAATACACTAAGCATATACATTTCATCTGTATGAATCCTTTTATTTAAGTGGAGAGCAGTGACCATTAATTCTGTGCCTTTTTACTTAATAACACATTATTTTAACATACAGGCTATTGACCACCATACAATAGTTCCATAATCTATGGACTCCGTTCATCACCACGGCAACAACACAAGGCTGATATAACATTCTGTCAGAAAGAGTGATTCAACTGAGGCGCCACGGGGACAGAAAACATCTCCTTTTCTCATAAAGGTCCAAGTGCACCTGAGATTTTTTCTTTTTCAAAAGCAAAGTCAGAAATGCTGGTTGAAAGAAAACAGTTTTAGATCATCACAGACCTGGTGAAATGCACACAAACATACCTACACACACACACACACACACACACACACACACACACATATGTGGAGTGCAGTAGAACCCACCTGCTTGTGCAGACGCGAGCACAGAGGGACACATGAACGCCTGGAAGCTGGAAGCGCAAAGTTCGCTCACCGTCCCCATCTCTGCCGCTGCACTCCACCCAGCGCGTAGGGGCGAATGAACTGAGCCACGGGGAAACCCGCCTCACACAGAGCGCAGGCGAGAGGCGCAAGAGTCTCGTTTGTCTCTTGTCGTTTGTCCTCGTGGCAGAACAGGAAACTTGTGGAGATTAGATACCGCTGGTGGTAGTTTGTGTTGTTGTTTTGTTGAACTGTCAGGCTTCCATTCAGTTGGAGTCTGTGAGTCCAAACGAAAGTGCTCGGAGAGGAGCAGAGGAACTGAGCAGTGATCTCTCCCCCAAACCAGCCAGCCCTCTCACACGCTTGCCGCTGCGACTTGCTCCTGCCTCTTCTCCTCCCTCTTCTCCTCCCTCTCAGTAACTACATCTCCCTCCCTGTGCTTCTGACTGACACTTTCTCCCTTCGTTTCATTTCACAGAGCTTCCTCACTCTTTCTCCCCGTCCTTGTGCCCTTCACTCTCTGTGTTTACATGTGTACTAAAGCTCTATTGTTATTCTGCAATCTTGCCTTGAAATAGTCTGGAAGCAGATGGGTGTCATGCACAAACGCACTGAGCTCATTACCACTTCTCACCACACCTCCTCACTTACACCCACATACAGCACAGAGGCCAGGTTAGTCAGGGCACAACAATGCTAAGCAACTCAGTCATGTTTGGCAATAGCTACATAGGCTCTCTCTCTCTCTCTCTCTCTCTCTCTCTCTCTCTCTCTCTCTCTCTCTCTCTCTCTCTCTCTCTCTCTCTCTCTCTCTCTCTCTCTCTCTCTCTCTCTCTCTCTCATATTTATGTGTGTGTGTGTGTGTGTGTGTGTGTGTGTTCCTGTACATAACGTAACATATTCATGAATTTTTTTGTTTAGATTTTCTTGATTTATTCTCTTCCTTGTCTTAAAATGCAATAAAAGACCTATTCGATCAATACAGTAGACTAATGATAGTTTAAATGATACCTTAGATTTAATATTGGAAATCATTCCAAAGAGTTAATTTATATATTCTTTGTGACACCCAAAACAGCATTTCTAGTCGTCTCCAGCTAGGAAACTCTTTAGAGGCAGAGATGGGAGATCCTACAGGAAACACACCCAGAACTTTCCATATCCCTCCCCAGCAATCCACTCTCACTACTAGACTCACCCCAGCTCACTCCCTTCCTGCTCTCTCATCCCACACTCTCACTAATCCATCACACCCTTTGCACTGGCATCTGAGTGAGGCATCATTCACACACAGAATAATCCCTTTATTAGGAAAATCAACTCTATAACTATACCTCATAATCTGCTCTACCATGTTTACATCATATCAAACATCTGAAGTAAGTCAGGTACTTCTTTACACTGTTTTGTCCGATAGTAAAAACCTTTAGTATTTACCAATGGTAGTCTATTATTCTACTTTCACCCCCCCCCCACCCCCCATATATATTTTACCCTCATTAACCACTTCATTAGAAAGGGCTGTCTTATAGGTACATTTTACAACCCATCAGTTATCATCTATAATACACCAGCCTGTCAATCAATGTACAGTATGTCATTCTGTTAATGAATGATCAGCTTGTGACTACAGGACCACTACCAAACAGACACTATTTCAGTGGCACACAGTTCTTAACGTAGCAATGACATTGACATAGCAGACTGAAATTGTAAGTCTCTCTGGCGAAGAGTGCCTGAAAAATATGTAACTGTGGTAGTGTGTTGTGCCTCAGTCACATCAGGTTTGTTGCTGCTTATATACCTGACAGAGTGGCCACTGATTAACAATTAAGATGGTGTAGGTGGAACCATACAAGGTGTTTCTAAGTATGGTATGGAGTTATGGTATCTGCACAACCTGAAACAAATCTATTGAGGGACTGACTATGACATACACTTCTTCTGCCTGACAGACTAGTCAACTACATATTCACAATAAACAGCACCTCAGTAGAATGAGATTTTGGAATTATTTTTATATTGGCAATTTAACCTGGTCGTAAGCCATGTAGATATAACTGAATGGGGACTCACAGCTTTGTAAGTATCCTGACACAACAATGTTCCCTCTAATATACTGTAATAGGCATAGAAGCCAGAGAGACAGACACAAATATAATAGTCAGCACAAAAAACTGGCCAATCAAGGTCCATATATTATTCGGGGACCCTGAGATAAGTACGTAAGCATGAGCATTAAATCACCCATTCAGCACCCATTGTTTTATGTTTGTTTTATTATGTCTGTCCTCTTTGTTAGACCACGCCTCCCTCAGGTGGTGTGTGTTGTCCATCTTTAACCGTCCCACCTGGGGGTTACTATAGCCTATGTCGCCTTATGTAAACCTGTTTAGTTTTCGTGATTGTTCATCGGTTATTGAATGTTAACTAGGCCTTTTTGCTTCTTGTTAGTGCAATTTTAAGTTCGGTTCCGTTTTTGTTCGTTGCTTTAAACACTTCAGTTACACTGATGTTGGGTTTCTTCCTTTTTTCTGTACACTCTTCACCTGTGACAACAAATACGTTACTTTATGTAACACTCTGTTAGCTAAATCTGTGCTTTTTTAGTTCTTTATGCTTTACACTTTAACAAAAGAAAGATGCAGGAAAAGTAAATGTAAAGTAAATGTAAAGTACATTTTATCTGGCAGGACCAGCTTTTCGTTTTCCCATCATGGATTTCCTCACATATGCAATGGCTGTTACTGCGTTATGATACCCCAGCAACTTTAATATTTAATACTTTCACCTGCATGATATGAGCTTCAATTATACGATATAAAAATGGCTATACAACATTTGCTACATCAATATACTACTATAATACTGACTGCAAATATTATATGACAAAGATAGTTGACAGTTGATCGTTGTCAAACCAGTTCAGCACTTAAACCAGTTCAGCACTTGTGCTCAAGGTGTTCAGTGAGTAATGTTATGATCAACAGTGTCAAACACATCACTGACATCCAGCAGGAGAAGAACGCTTGAATTACAAGAATCAACAACAAGTGAAAGTCATTGGTCAATTTAGGAAAGTTGACCTTCAACCACAAAGAGTTTTTAAGCCAGACAGCTTTTTTAAAATATTATTTTATTCTGGTGAGCCCACAATTGTGCAAGAAGTGCTTCAAGCTTTTTGAGATCAGTCTGTGTGATGGCATGTTTAATACATGTGAGAACAGAGCCAGAGGTTAGGCGTGTGTTTATTTGGGACAGCAAGCTAGGACTTGTTGTCATTTATCACGAGGAGAAGTATGCAAAACAAAACCTTTCACAAATCAAAGGGACTCAAAACTTTTGAGTCAATTTAGAGGGAGGTCACTGGCATGTGGTGACATATTTTATCAAATTTCTCAATTTTTCCAGTAAAAAATGAATTTTTCAATTATCTTGATATAAGGAGAAGAGTTTGCATACTAATTTTTGCAGCTTCCTGGAGGCTGATGAGTGACAGAACACAGCACGTGTTACAAATACACAGCTTCAGCATCTACATAACTAACTTCATGCCAGGCATCAGATTTTCATAGTGCATATTTGCAGTGCTTTACAGTCTTACAGATAGATAACAAATTGCAATGTGTACGTCCTTTTCCCCTTACGCATTATTAAATGCACACATGCTGAAATCTAGAAATTTGTCTAGATGAGATTTCAAGTATGCACTTCAGACTGAGGAGTGTCACAGCAGGCATTTTACCCCTCATATCTCCCCTAGGTGACCTCATCTGTTCACACAGTAGGGAGAGACTACAACTCCATGGCTCATCCACGCCACAAAATAAGGATAACAGTCTGGCAATACGCCAGTAGTGCTTCTTGAATGAAAAACTCTCACGTATAAATGTCCAGGGAGCCCAATGCGTCATGAAACATGTAACACAAGGGCTCCTCTCTTTCTCTGGCCTCTCCTACCTCCTGGCCATCGTAGGTCCAGCACACAGTAGTTTGGTGAACAGTACTTCAGCTGTGTTCACTGTAAGAGCCTCTCAAATGGTGTGGAGGACATGTTTGAGCCATACGCCCTCACTGCTGCAGTCTCCATGCCAACCAGTCAAATCTGATATGTCCGGCTCTCATTTTGTTTATCTGTTCTCTATTTTGTCTGTCTTTGTGTTTATCACTTCTTACATACTTCCCTATATGACAAGTGTGTTTCAGCGATAACACAGTTAGTACAGTACAAATATGCAATGATTCCTGTCTGCATTTCAGTACATTTCTCAACAGGGCCTCTCAACCACAGTTTTGTGGTGTAGGCCACCCCCTACTGTGCTTTCTGAGTAAGAGCAGGATTTGTTTACCATTTAGTTTCTAACAAATGCATATCAAGAGAATACCTCAACAATGAATGTGACATTATTTGTACGAAATATTGTGGAAAATGTGCTCTGGTCAGATGTTTCTTAGAATGTGAGCAGTTCTAGTCAGTTATTCAGGTCAGCTGTGCTCAAGAATGTGCTCAGGGATGGCTGGCAGACCAAAATATCAACAATGTCATCTCCTGCGAGAAGATTACAAGGCACTTTTTAAAAATCACTCTGGATAAGAGCGTCTGCTAAATTTCGTAAATGTAAACGCAACAAAGTCTACACTAGGACATGCAAGTATCCCTGTACAATGATCGTCTAACCAAAATAACGCATAAAAAACATCTTTAAAAAGTCAGCTTTTGGAAACAAAGCACATGAAACAATTAAAGTGCTGTTCGCAAGCACGAGTGGGAGGAGGGGAGTGAACTTGATGGGCTGAGTGTGGTGAAACAAGGACAGGCTCAGAGGTTTCCTGTACAGCCCTGCTCCTTCCTGGGCACAGCTCACTGCCACGTATGCAGCAGTGCTGAGAGGTCTCAGTCACCTGTGTGTGCACATGCATAAACACTCAGGGTCCCTAAAGTTTCTTTGTTGTCATTTTGGACACAACTATTTAAAGATGAAAGACATCCCAACCCCTAGGTAAGATCTGCTATGCAAACACTCGGGCCAAACTAGTTACAGCAGCAGTCATTCTGTAAGCTATGATAAGAGCTAACGGTGCTAATGCTCCCCATAACTGCAAGATTGCACTTCCAGATCCCTTCATGACACCCAAAAGAACATTAAACTGTCAAACTGTCAAAAAATATTCACTGTACTCTGTTAGCTGGACAGCTGATTCATAGCCATGAGTGGGTGGCAGAAGTTAAAGTTTAAGACTTCTAAACACTTTTTGAAGTATTTCATTCATTTTTACAGTATAAAATGCCCATTTTTAAATTAGTTCGTTTTGTTGAAGGTTTTTTTTTTTTTTTTTTTTGTTGCTGCGGCATAAAGCCAAGGGGTTGGATGACTACCAGCAATTGATCTGAGGCAACAAATGAATACTTGAAAACTTGAATACTGGAAATTTGAACAGTTTGAACATACAGAGTCAAAACAGAGTTACAAAGATGTAATATACTGTGCAGTGATCTGGAATGAGAGCTTGGCATGTAGCTTGGCATGTAATTAGGATAAATAACCACACTTGCTACAGCAGCAAGGTGATGAGGGCTTAGCAGTATGTGATCTGGATGGAGGCCAAGCCTTTCAAGTTCCTTCTGCTGATTAAATGATTTTCCTTGTATATCATGTTCCTGCAAGATGTTATTCAAATGAATGTAACTAATAAATATTGTAATCACTCTGACACAGGTAGCATTTGTAACAAATGTCTCTTCCATTATTTACACACGGACACAATCAGAGAGAAAGAGAAAACGAGAGACAGAAGGGGGGGGGGGGGGCTGTGATTCGAATAAAGGTAAATTTAGGACAGACAGGAAATCAGACAGGAAATCCTGTTACACCATTTATGTTTGTCTGACGCTTTATGAAGGCACTACATAACACAAAATAAATAGGTCAACCTAAACAACATTTGTAAACTATTTTTCAGTACTGCTTATGCTTGTTTTTAGGTTTACATTTATACTGAGGTGAAAAAATTGAGAGAGAACTCTGTCACACACACACATACACAAAACAGCATCTGAGAAGGCCTTATACGGGATGGGGGTGGGGGGTTTGGGGTTGGAGCATGTAAAGCCTGCAAGATACGTGCATCTTCATAGCAGCTTACGTAAAGAATATTGTTGTGCTTAAATTCTCATTATACAAAACTTTATAATGTAACTGGCTACTGTAGCACTACTCTTAACTATTTTTTGGTTGTCTGTGAGGTATTTAACACGAGCTAGTTAAATACATTTCATTGATCTTTTATCACTGACTGACACTTTAGAACTGATCAGTTCCGTTAATGTCGCGTTCCAATAGTACCATTATAGAAAACCCTAATAAGATACATATGATGCTATACGACATGAACAGTCACACCAGATACGAAGTTCTACAACCTTAACCTTTCAAATCAATCCACACACCTACGGAAGCCCCACAAAGCCCCGCAGAAAGCGTTTCAAAATATCGCAATTTACCGTTGTTTTCTGCGTCCATTCTTCAGTTGTTCCGATTATATATCCTTGTCCGGTCTTTTCTCTACCACGTTGTGCTCATCACTTGTCTTGTCTCCTGTACTATTTTGGTCTTTCATCACTTCCATCCCACTCGCTAACACGTGGCCCACACGTCCTCTTTTGGGTTGTTTTTTTGCAGGTGCGGCACCAAAGCACACCAACAACCCTCCAGCGAGCACAGGTCAAATTATGTAAGATGTCTACTTATGTCTACAGTATAAAAAAGAATGCCTCGCAATCAAATCATTTATTCCTATTGTGGTTTAAAACCAGCCTATTTGGTCTAAATAACCAAAACCGTTGGTTCGAAAAATGTTTTCGAAGTTGTGCAGTGAAAAAATGTTTCATCCTCAGTGGTTTCTTAATATGCCCACCAGGGGGCGCTCCCCGTTTACCTTATATAGGCACTGGGTAACAACGTAGCATTTTGAAGAATATTCCCCTTTAATCGAAAGGGATACGTGCCAGAATCAAGATTCTCGTGAAGGTTAAAGAAGACACTTGCGCCTTATTTTGATTTACAGTTCTAGCACATTAGTACGTGTACTTCTACTCACAATATTATAAATTATACTGTATCATAATTAAAAACAATGGAATTGTATACGATGATAAACGGTATATATAACAAGATAATGCTTATTTTAAATTTCACAATAACCAGGTCCGATGTTTACGTATCAGACCTACTAAGCACATTGGAAAAATGGCATGGTTGCTTATTTATTTGAAATACATATTCAAACCTGAAAACCAACAGGCAAGCTAGTACTGATTGTTTGACTGATTATTTCAGGCAATACGGAAATCAGTAAGCATTCGCTCTGGGTGGGCAACAACTGCACATTTCCCACATAGTTTCTTTGTTAAGTATCTCCACAGACGTTATATATATATATATATATATATATATATATATATATATATATATATATATATATATATATATATATATATATATATATCACTCATTTGAAAAAAAACTCTCTAAAGCCACAATTCAGAACATGGTGATATCAGCAGCCATATTAAAACAAGTGTCAGGGACTTGGAAAGAAATGTGTTGGCTGAGATGCATGCTAGAAAACACAGCAAACTAATTTAGGATTTGAAATTAGCTGGGGTTTTTTTTTTTTGCTTGTTTTATCTGTTTAAAACATTTGCTTACACAGGGATGCAAGGACCTTGACCATAGTATAAACTGTGGTTGAAGTAGAACTTGATGATATATTAGTTCAATCATCCTTCTTCATTTTTGATACCATGGAAAAAAGATTAGTATAAATCATTTTTAATCAGGTACTGTTACTACTGCTGAGACTACATTTAGATAAAAAACAGGAACTCCACCAGAGAGGTGACATTAGAAAGACAATGGGCGACATTGCCAGGAATCTCAATCTCTCTCTCTCTCTCTCTCTCTCTCTCTCTCTCTCTCTCTCTCTCTCTCTCTCTCTCTCTCTCTCTCTCTCTCTAGATTCACTAAATTGGACAGACTCACTGGGGTTTTACCATTACACTCAGAGGGAAATAATACAATAAAATGTACCTCGGGTGGTTAAGAAACGAGAAGGCAAATTCCTCTTAGATGTGCTAGTTGATGATGTTACCAATTCCCCAAGTCTGGTGTACTTTTGTCCATTTATGTGAATAGGAAATAGGCCTTTTACAGAACAATTTTAGGGTATTTAGAGCAAAATAATGTTGAAGCAGAAACCTGCCTAGTTTTGAAATTATGCTTTCCATTTATGTCATTGGTACATTGGAGTAACAGGCATACAAGATAATTGTCTACAATTATCGTCATCTAGCATTTACCAAAATTAAAATGCTTTTCTATATTGAGCTTAATTAACCCATAACATGTAATACGCATCTTAGACACGGCAGATTTATCAAGTGTTTTTATGAAGCAATAAAAGTTAAAGTAAAATGAATAAATCTGTATCTTGATGGATAATAAATAAGGGCTAATAAGAAAATTGGAGCAGAATAACCATAAAATCAGACATGATTTTTAAAAGCTGTACAACTGGCCGATCCAAACAGATAAAACCTGAAATTAGTGAAGTAATTTCCCCTCCTAAAGAGCATGGCAGACTCTAGTTGGGAGCTGCTGGAAAAATACAAAACAGCAGGCAACATAGCACTGCAGAGCATAGATCCAAATATCTCAGTAACACTTCCAAAGTTCACAACAAAGTTCAACAATCACCAAGTCCAACTATCTCCATGTAGCTACCACTTCTGTGTCCATCCTCTCAGTGTGCTCTCACGAGTGGGTACAAGCTCAGCAGGTGGCTGGCAGCACCAGGTGATACTGGCACAGGCGCAACAGTGTGGTCCAAGCTGTGTCGACAGGTACGTGAGGGTGAGGCCGTGTCAGTCTGCCCCAGTGTGCTACAAGGGCACACCGACTCCTGTTCACGCCATGCTGCACGACAACATCGATCTGTGCGTGAGTTTACAAATGTCACACCTGTTTCTTGACTTTCACCATTGCATGCCTACTTCTGTAATCTTCCTTTTTCAATCTGAGACCTTTAGATGAACTACAGCGATGATTTTGGGTGGTGAGTCAGCTCCTACATACATAGAGATGGCTTATCCTATGCTAGACTCATATGGACCTTTCAGTTGTAAATTCACTGGAGTATTCAGTAAGTGTGGTTGTCCTGAAACCCATCAATTCTGGGATTGGTGACCAGTAAGCGCTATGCACCAGTGGCAGGTCCAGTCTATCTGATGCTGAGCTGAATGGATAGATGATGGATTAGCGAGCATGCAGTTAAACCACTCCATAAGTGAGGCATACTTGATGTAGAATGGTGTATTCTCTTCATACTCAAATGTTGACAGGCCTCTGTGACATCTGACTACAGTCTGGCCTCACAGCTGTACATGCTGTCAACAAACAGAAAGGAAATTTCTGTTAGAAATTTCACAGGTGAAATAATTGCCCACAGTACCATAACGTTTGACCAGGATTTGCATCACAGGAAGCTGTCATGCAACACTGTAGTGCAATACATCAGAAGTTTGACAAATGTGCAGTGCAGCATGTTTGCCTCTGCCTGTTTGAACTATCTGAAGTCAGGCTGTGGATGGCAGCAGTAAGGTTTTTTTCACAATGTAACGTGAGCTGGAAAACAAGCCACTCTGTAGCTCAACTATGACCTGTTGCATCAGCCAGTCACATACCAAGCTGCTTAATCAAAGTCGGACATGTGCACTTCCAGGCCATCAAATTACACGACACAATGACTACAGGAGACATCGGCAATCAGTTTCTCCATTATTTGAGGCTTGTAATGACATTACAGAGTCTCAGTATTCTAATCGTGAACTACAATAGTCTGTGCTTATAGACTGTGCAGGCAGTCATGGCCTGGCAGTTAGGGAACTGGTATTTTGACCGGAGGGTCGTGGGTTCGATTCCCAGACCTAAGGCCATGACTGAGGTGCCCCTGA